>NC_056744.1:155469623-155704623 GCF_019279795.1 Protopterus annectens | reverse complement strand
GACATACACTGTTTGAGCTGTCAGTTTTTCCTACATAAAAACTGTCACATGAGCCATAGCTGGCAATATAGACAACTGGCTTGGTTTTGCAATCGGCATAGGATTGACTGCTGTATCTCCTTCCATATACCGGATGTATAAATTCATTCGTATCCAGATTGTATCTACATGAGGAGCATATTCTACATGGAAATGTACGTATCCTTTCTGATCTGGCATTATCAATTGTATGCATGGAGTAGCATAAATGTTGTTTGAGATTCCTATTCCTTTTGAAGCTGAAAGAAGGTGTTTCACCAACAATATCTCTCAAGAAAGGATCAACCATCAAAATCTTCCAGTTATCCTTTAAAATGTTACACACTTAATTAATGTCACTGGCATAGGTTAAACCAACTCTATTTTTATGGATAGAGACAGAGCTAGTGACCCTTAAATTGGATGAATTGTGCTCTTGTTTAGAAAAAAAATGGTCTCACTTTTTAGTATCTTTCATCTCATTGATCATGCTCATCTCTTTATCTATCTCACGTTGTGTGCAACCTCTGTCTCTAAATCTGTTGCCCAAACTTTTTAAGGCTTCAGATATTCTCCATCTTCTGTGTTTAGTCTTAATGTTCTTAGTAGCTGATTCTTCACAACATTTGGTAAAATGTGTTGGGGATGCATGCTGCTCCTAAACAGAGAATTATTCTTCCAGCACTCTTTTCTGTATAATCCTGTGCTGATATTGTCCTCTTTGTCAATAGAGTATCTGATGTCTAAAAATTGATTGTAGAACATGAAAAGTGTATCGTGAGTTTAAGAAAGTCCGTGGTTGTCTCAAAATATTGGACAAAATTATTCAATTGTTCAGGTGTATCTTCCGGTAGCAAGTATATGTCGTCCACAGATCGCTTATAAAACTTGAGAGCTGACAAAAAAGGATCGTGTTTATTGTGCACAAATGACGCTTCCCAATCAGCCAATACTAGGTTGGCATAACTGTTGGCACAAGGGGTGCCCCTTGCAATACCCCATTTTTGTCAATATATATTTTTTTCTAAACGTGAATGTGTTATTCTCAAGAACAAGATCAAGGAGAATGCCTATGAGATCAGTTTTGTTATTGTCATAATCACTGTTGTCTTTCAGAAAATACTTAACTGCTGATATTCCATAGCTGTTGGGAATAACTGTAAATAAACTGTGGACATCAAGTGTAACCATTATGTAAGGAACACCATTTTCCAGAGTATTCGTATATTCTGATAGTGTGCATAAAAATGGCTGGTATCTTTGACTGCTGGTGCTCTATGTAGAACTTGTTTGAGCTGCTGTTCTACGTGTATTGAGATTGGCTCAGTTGCCCATCCATTCCCAGATATGATGGGACGCATCAGGGGATCTTCTAACATTTTGTGTACTTTGGGAAGCCCACTAATACTTGGAATGATGGGATATTCCACAACAAAGTAATTGAATAAATGCTGTGAGATTCTGCTAGATCAAAGAAGAGCTTGTAATTTGACCTTAATGTTGTAGTTATATCGTTGACTTATAACCTATTGATACTAGTATAGGTATCTTCATCTGTTAACATTTGGGTCATTTTAATAGTGGACTCGATTCATAAGAACAGTTCCACCTCCTTTATCAGCTGGTCTTATTGATAAGTCTTTGTTTTCCTTTAATTCCTGCAAAGCTTGTTTCTCTTTGTTCAGGTTGTGAAAAAGATGTCTTGGTTCATGAAGTTGTTTCGAAATCTTGGATTCACATACCTGAAGAAACATTTCCATGGCTGAATTATTTTGGGGTATAAACATACTTTGGTTTTTCAAGATGTTTGGAACGCTTTCATTATCCGTGCCAGACTTGGTTTTTAACATTGTATTGTGCCCAAACAACTTAAGATTGAATATAGCATCACTTAATGAGAGGGAGCAGTTGGAACAAAACTGAGACCTTTATTCAGTAAAGTATATTATTGTGGAGTCAAATTTGTACTCTATAAATTTATAACCAGAGTGTTTACTTCTGCAGTCATTTGCTTTGTCCATACTGATCTTTCCAATCCATTGATTGTCTCCGCTTTTTACTTTCCCTGCTCTGTGACTTCATTCTCCCTGTATTCCTTGATACTGATATTTGCAACAGAAGTGCCAGAAAAACCGGCGGGAGAGTATTATTTTCTTTTGATCTAGCTCCCAAGTCTTTCATTCGTTGTTGTACTGGCTCATTCTGCATGGCAACACTAGTTGTGTGACCATCAGTCTTATTAATAGAGGGTTGAATCTCTTCTGTAATTTGTTCAGATAAAGGAATCTCTTTGCGTAATATCTCTTCTGAGTCTATTTTCTTCTCTGTAGAAGACGTTTAATTTGTTTGTGGCCATGTAAAGAGGTGTCCATTTATAAATTCTTTCAGTGACTTGGCCAGAGTTTGCAATGCATTGTAATATGACAAACAGTAAAAAAAAAAAAAAAAGGAGCAAATCCTCATGTGTCTTTCACTTTAGGTTGTATTCCCTTGGGCATCTTATTGCTTGTGCACTGAATGGAACAGGAAATGCAATCTTGCAGTTAGTTGATGTAACTTTTGGAAAAAAAAGTTGTTAGTGTTTCATTCATTTTGGCTGCAGCAGTGATTTTTCTCTGTATATATATTATCATGAATTTTACACATGGGACAGTTTTGGGACTATAGGGGAAGTATTAAAATTGCTTGGTTTATGAATATTCATTCATGAAATAGAATGGATACTTGTGTGATCAATGTAAATATTTTATAAAATATTTTTTAAGATATGTGTCATGGAGTGGAACCTGTAGAAGTGCAAACACATAATGACACAATCACGGCACCATTATGTCACAAAGGGCAGTTCTGTAGCTGATGTGTAAAATGACCTCCATAGTGCAGTAACTAATAAAACAGGGGCAGTCAGGTGGCATTAGATGATTGTGGTCCTGAAAATGTTGACATCTGGTTGACTTATGAGGAGATTTCACAATATGGAAACAAAGCCTTACAGAGTTAGCAACAGTTTGAAATAAACTTTTCTAATGCTTATCCGAAGCATGCGTAATGGTAATATTAAATCACTTAACGTGATCTCAGAATCACTGTGAAAAATCGCCTCATTAGAAGGATGAAAGATTTATGGTACAAGAGTGTAGAATTGTTGAGATGAGGTTATATAACTGCCATTTAAAATGTAGATATGGAAGGTTAGAAGTTTCCAGCTTATGACCCAGTTATTGGCACATAAGAAATAAAAAGCTGTCCACTACTTGCTAGTTCACAGATTTATTTCGTAATTGCTGGCGTAGACAGTATTCAGCAGCTCTAAACTTCCCATGTCAGACCTTTAGTTATTAAAGATAATGAAAATATTTAAAATAATGTGGGAACAGGGTAGGTTGGATGCCAGTCAGTTGCTTACTCCTAACTGTTGAGGCCACAGTTACTCTAGCTCTATTTCCAGTCATTCTTGCAGCTAGTTACTTTTGCTACTTCATATAATGATTTTTGCATGGCAGCGTTCTAGCATTTTAAACCTTATCTAAAACTGCAGCCTCTCTGAAAAGAGCAAGGTATTTAGCCTATATTTAGCTGATCACTGCTTCAGTAATATGAAGTGACTTTAAAGTGATAATGCAAAAGTAAGGGAGTAGTGGTATGTGTGTGTGTGTGTGGGGGGGGGGGGGCACTTTTACTATGCACACCTTTTGCCAATAAATACTACAGGCTCAAGTATGTGTGCTTTTATATGAGAACTTCAGTTGTCAGTATGAGGAAAATTAAGATGAGAGTTGTGATCTAAGGTGAATGGTTTGGAGGGGATGTCTTGCATACATTCATATATGTATATATTTAGTCCAGTTTTCAGGTTAGTGCTGAATTCAGGGCTGTGTTACAAGTTTCTGTGTTTGCCCATACCTTACTTGGATAGGAGGACGTTTCTCTGTTCACTGTGAGAGAGAGCTTTGAGCAGCCTATCTGTCCCGAGTGGTTTCAGCCCAGAAATTAGTAGTTTATTGGCCATTTTGGGCTAATTTCTATCTCTTTCATTTCCCTGCTATAAAACCCACATTTGCAAGGTTTTTGTGCTAGTATACAGCTCAGCAAGCTCCTGCCTGGTGCCCTGTAGAGTTCTACAGCAGCAGAGAGACAAAAGAGAGACTTTGGAGTGATTAAGTATCATTTTTCTGCATTTTGTTGCTGCCTTTAGCTAATTCTGCCTAAAACGCTAATTTTCTAGAGTTTCTGTGATTTAGGGTTAAACTGTTCCAGGCTCCACAAAGTCTGCTCTTTAATTTCTCCCTTAGAACTAGCCAAAACTCTCAAATTAAGCACTCTAACTTCTTTTTACAGCCCAGCACTTGCTCCAAGCTCTCAGTAAGCACTAATAAACGTTAACACAACACCTTTCCCTTTACTATACAATAGTACAAGGCTTCCTAGTTCGTCCCTACTGGGCAATTAGTAAAACAGTTCAGCTACCCATACAGGCATGTCCAAAGGGCAGTTTCAGGTATACTCTCCAGGCCAGCTGGTGAATCTGGGAATCTTGAGGCAATGTTCCAATTGCCTCATGTACACGGACAACCCTCTCCTCCTTCCAACAAATACAAATATATGTGAGAGATGCAACTATACAGCCAAACAGGAGGCCAAGCTCGCTCAACCCATGACTGGAACAGCCAGCCAGGAGGAGAAGGGAAACACTTGCACCACAGTTCCAGTCTCACATAAAACAGTCACACATGCACCAGCAAACAACACACACAAATACACAAAAACATACTCGGAGGCTTTAAATAAAAATCTGCCTGAGCAGCAGAGACCTCCAAAGCAGAAATCCAAGCAACCTCCACCCTCAAACAACAACCACGTATCACATACTTCACAAAGTCAGTGTGCCACGCAACCACAGCCCTTAAGGCACAACAACACACCCAATACAATAGTAATAGGTGACTCTATTGTCAGGCACACTGACGTCCCACTCACTAGACTGAACAAGGAGAAGGTTACTGTAAGCTGCCTGTCGGGTGCCAGGATCTGCCACATAACACAAGTACTCAGGTCACTCCAAAACATGTACAACTATGACTCTGTCATTGTACATGTTGGTGTGAACGACCTGAGATGTACGTCCCTGGACTACATGAAAAGAGACATAGAGGAGCTCTCTGATCATGTAGCCCAGGCCGGTATGACCCTGACCCTGAGTAGCATCTTGCCCTCACCAAGAATGATGCCACAGTATGAAGAAAAAAATCATCAATTTTAACAATTGGCTAAGGTATTGGTGTCGTTCAAAGGGGATCCAGTGTCTGTCAGCCTGGGATAACATGCTCGACAAGCCACGCTGCTACGCCAGAGATGGCTTGCACCTGTTGCCCCTAGGCTTTCGAATACTGGCCAAGGCTCTTGCCACCCCCATAGTGCCTTTTTTAGGCAAGGCTCAAAAGACAAACCCACCTCCATAAACAACACAAGAAACCAGAAACTAAGGGTAATGCTACTCAGTGCCAGAAATCTAAACCTCAAAATGCACGCACTCGAGGCACTCCTTAGCATGGAGCAAATCGATATCTGTGCAGTAACAGAAACTTGGTTCAAAGCTCCAGAGAGCACCCCAGCACTACCAGGCTACAACTCATACCATACCTTTCAGCCCAAGAACCCGGGTCGAAATACAAAAGGAGGGGGTGTGTCCATTTTCATAAAAGATTCCCACGCCTCCAGGTTAGTAGTACAGCATGAGGCCTCAGAAACCATCCATGTGCAACTATCAGTGGGCAAAGCTGCTTTTCAGATCATAGCCTGCTACAGATCACTTACCTTGTCTCAGGACCCCCACTCAGCATTCCTGAGAACATTGGAAAATACAAAGGTCCTACCTAACACCATGATATTGGGAGATTTCAACTACCCAAACATTGACTGGGTTAACTACTCGAGTACAAACTCCTTTGCCCAACGCTTCCTAGAGTTTATAAACTCAAATGCCCTGGAACAGCTGGTCACCACGCCCACAAGAGGTGACAACATACTGGATCTGATCAGCACCAACATGGGGGATCAGTGCTCCACGCCAGAGGTAAACCCCTTGCTGGTAAGATCAGATCATAAACTAATCACACTGGACATCCACATCCCGACCCCACCCCAAGCCAAGGAAACCACTGTGAAAAACTTTTCAAAAGCCAACTTCACACTTCTCAAGACTGAGGTGGAAAGTTTCATAGCCCCCTTGCTAAAGGATAATGCTGCCCAAACTGCAGAATCCTTTACAAGTGCATTCTATGAGCATCTACAGGGATGCATGGATCGCACCATCCCAAGTAAAACCAAAACTCACTCCTCCAAAAAAAGGAAACCAGTGTGGTGGTCCCCGGCCATAAATAGGCTTTACATTAGAAGGAGGAAACTACTACATGATAGAGCTAAATCCCAAAAAGGAAAGGCATCACTGATCAATATTAGCAAGAAACTATGATCCCTCATAAAATCATCCAAGGGCAGTTTCGAAAGAAAAATTGCCAAGGACTCTAAAGATAACCACAAAGCCTTCTTTAGCTATGTCAAAAATCTAGGTGGTAACTCTCAGATATGCTCTGAGCTAGTGCAAAATGGCAAAAAATACACTGAACCAAATGACATTGCCAACATCATGGCTGACAAGTTCAGTGCAAACTTTACCCCCCCTCACCCTCTAAAGGGCCAGTGTCCATCCCAGAAGAATGCAGAGCCCCAGGCATCATGGACACGCAGGTAAAAAACAGCCCTCTCCAAATCTAAGAACACAGCATCAATGGGACCGGATGGTATCCCAGGCTGCGTCTTACACGAACTCCAAAAGGAACTAAACCCTCACCTAAATTCAGTGTTCAGACTCAGCCTTACCACAGGCTATGTACCCAAAGAATGGCGTACAGCAACAGTCATCCCACTCTACAAAGGTGGTGCCACAACAGAACCAGGGAACTATCATCCTATAAGCCTGACTAGCCTGGTCTGCAAAACTATGGAGCAAATTATCATGGAACTCATAAACAGAGACAATAGGAACCTCCAGACGTTAGACCCTACCCAATTTGGCTTTGTTAAAGGCAGATCCAGCCTCCTAAACCTAGTTGACTTCTTTGAAACAGTTACCAAGGCCATAGATGAAGGAAAGGTAGTCCACACAGCCTACCTGGACCTCACTAAGGCCTTCGACACCATTCTGCACTCTGGCATCATGGATAAGCTCACCAGCTTGAACATTAAACCCTATGTCACGAGATGGGTGGCCAACTGGCTCACGATAGAACACACATGGTCAGAGTCGCGGGTGCCATGTCTGACTCTAAACCAGTTACAACTGGCGTCCCACAGGGCTCGGTCCTGGGACCCCTCCTGTTCGGTATGTACTTCTCTGAGGTACAGGCAAGCATGGGAGGACTATGGCTGACCAAGTTTGCAGATGACTGCAAACTGGGGGCCATAATCGACTCACTGGCTGACACTGACATCCTCCAGAAGGGTCTCACAGAGACAGATACCTGGTGTCAAAACCATGGCCTCAAGCTGAATGCCAAAAAATGCATAGTCATCCCCCTTAGGAAAAACAAAGTGCCCATGAATTATTACATAGGTGGTAATCCACTAAGTATGGAAGATGTAATTAGGGACCTGGGGACCCAGGTAGATAGCAACCTCTCCTTCGATAATCACATTGCCAAAGTAGTTAGAAATTCCTTCTGTGTAGCCAACCTAATCACAAAAGGGTTCACCTCTAGATCAAGAGAGGTCATTGTGCCCCTCTACTCATCACTCATTAGGCCCATAATAGAGTACAGTGCCCCATTTGGAATGTACCTTACTTGACACCTGCAACAGCTGGAAAGACCACAGAAGTACCTCACCAAAAGGATCATGGGCCTCAAAGAGATGCCATATGCAGCACGTCTAAAAAAACTCCAGCTTTACTCAGTTGCTTACCGCCTGCTCAGAGGCGATCTCTGCCTGACGTATAAGGCCATGTCCAACCCAGAATTAATGGACATGCTCCACCTCAAGAAAACCAAATCTCTCAGAGCCACATGCTCCAGTGAACTAAACCTCAGCACAACAATAAACAGGACATGCTGGCGGTATAGATTCCTGTCACAGAGACTTCTCTCGCTCTGGAATAGAATTCCAATTTATGTTAGGCAGAGCCCCTCGCTGACTCTCTTCAAGAGAAATCTTGACGAGTAGATGGGAAATTGTAGGTTTACCCCTGGGATCACTTCAGTGGCCCTGCTAGACAGAGGCCCAGGAAACTAATTTAAAGGGGAGGCGAAAGCCAACACATTCTGGCTAGGCTTATAAATGCCCTTGGGCAGATAGCCTAGTACCTACCTATGAACCTATATATAATTCTGTAATGTGTGTGTGTGTGTGTGTGTGTGTGTGTGTGTGTGTGTGTGTGTATATATATATATATATATATATATATATATATATATATATATATATATATGTGTATATATATATATGTGGGTCTATTTCAGATGATTGAACTTTCAAAAGTTCGACTTTCATATGGCCGAGACCATATGATCGAACTTTTAAAAGTTTGAACATTCTTAACAGAGATCTCCATACAGCACGGAACGGGAAGATTTCCCTTTTCCACATTGTAGTGCGATCTCGGAGTGGTATATTTAAATAGCAGGGGGTGTGGGGGGGTGCAGGGGGGCTTGCCACCTGCTAAAAGCATTCATTTATTTTTTTTCCAAGACAGAAGCAGGATCCAGAAACAGAGTTTCAGAGCAAACTTTATTAATTTAAGTGCTTTCATCGGCCTTAAGCCTCAGACTTCATCAGAAACTCTTAAGGCCGACCAAAGCGCTTAAATTAATAACGTTTGCTGTGAAACTCCGTTTCTAGTTCCTGCTTCTGTCTTGGATATTGGTTTTGCAGTGTGTTTGATTTCCCATTTAATTTTCTTGTTTTGTTTTAATTTTTTTATTAGATGTTCAGACTTTTAATGTTCGATTATATTGTCTCGGCCATATGAAAGTCGAACATTTGAAAGTTCGATCATCTGAAATAGAGCTATGTATATGTGTGTGTGTGTGTGTGTGTGTGTGTGTGTGTGTGTGTGTGTGTGTGTGTGTGTGTGTTGCACAAGCCAGTGCATTTCTTTGTGCCGGTCCCAAGCCCGGATAAATGGGGAGGGTTGCATCAGGAAGGGCATCCGGCGTAAAACTTCTCCAAATCATTCATGCGGGCAGCAGTAAATATTTACATACCAGATCAGTCGAGGCCCGGGTTAAGAATGACCGCCACCAGTACTGTTAGCCAACAGGGTGCTGGCAGAAATTGGGCTACTGCTGGCCGAAGGAGGAGCAGAGGGGGAAGGCATGACTGATGGCAGGAATAGAGGAGAAAGGCTATGACTGTGGTAGTGAGGGTCAGAACTTTGAATGTTGGCAGTATGACTGGTATAGGGAGAGAGCTAGCCGATATGATGGAAAGAAGGAAGGTTGGTATAGTTTGTGTGCAAGAGACCAGATGGAAGGAGAGTAAGGCTAGGTGTATCGGAGGTGGATTCAAATTGTTTTATCATGGTGTGGATGGGAGGAGAAATGGCATAGGAGTTATCCTGAAGGAACAGTATGCCAAGAGTGTTTTGGAGGTGAAAATAGTGCATATGCTCCACAAGTTGGGTGTGCGATGGATGAGAAAGAAAAATGTTGGAGTGAGTTGGATGAAGTGGTGATGACTGTACCCAAGGGTGAGAGAGTGGTGATTGGAACAGATTTCAATGGGCTTGTTGGTAAAGGGAACAGAGGGGATGAGGAAGTGATGGGTAGGTATGGTGTTAAGCAAAGGAATGCAGAAGGTCAGATGGTAGTGGATTTTGCGAAAAGGATGGACATGGCTGTGGTGAATATGTATTTTAACAAGAGGGAGGAGCATAGGTTGACATACAAGAGTGGAGGAAGATGAACACAGGTGGATTATATTTTATGTAGGAGGGCCAGTTTGAAGGAGATTGGAGACTGTAAAGTAGTGACCAGGGAAAGTGTAGTTAGGCAGCATAGGATGGTGGCTTGTAGGATGACGTTGGTGATCAAGAAGAGGAGGAGGAGGAGTGTAAGGGCAGCACCAAGGATCAAATGGTGGAAATTGAAAAAGGGTAATTGTGAGGTGGAGTTCAGGGAAGAGTTAAGACAGGCACTCGGTGACAGTGAAGAGTTACCAAATAGCTGGGTAACTACAGCAGAGCTAGTAAGGGAGACAGCTAGAAAGGTGCTTGGTATGACATCTGAACAGAGAAAGGACAACAAGGAGACATGGCGGTGGAATGAGGAAGTACAGGAGAGTATACAGAGAAAGAGGTTGGCAAAGAAGAAGTGAGATTGTCAGAGAGATGAAGAAAGTAGATAGGAGTATAAGGAGATGAGGTGCATGGCAAAGAGAGAGGTGGCGAAGGCTAAGCATAAGGCATATGAAGAGTTGTATGAAAGCTTGGACACTATGGAGGGAGAAAAGGACCTGTACTGATTGGCTAGATAGAGGGACCGAGCTAGGAAAGATGTGCAGCAGGTAAAGGTGATAAAGGATAATGAGGGAAACATACTCACAAGTGAGGAGAGTGTGTTGAGCAGATGGAAAGAGTACTTTGAGGGGTTGATGAATGAAGAGAATGACAGGGAGAGAAGGTTGGATGATGTAGGGATAGTGAATCATGAAGTTGAATGGATTAGCAAGGAGGAAGTAAGGATAGCTATGAAGAGAATGAAGAATGGAAAGGCTGTTGGTTGAGATGACATACCTGTGGAAGCATGGAGGTGTTTAGGTGAAATGGCAGTGGAGTTGCTAACCAGATTGTTTAATGAAATCATGGAAAGTGAGAGGATGCATGAGGAATGGAGAAAGTGTTTTGGTACCGATTTTTAAGAATAAAGGGGATGTGCAGAGCTGTAGTAACTACAGAAGGATTACATTGATCAGTCACAGCATGAAGTTATGGGAAAGAGTAGTGGAAGCTAGGTTAAGAAGGGACGTGATGATTAGTGATCAGTAGTATGGTTTCATGCCAGAAAAGAGCACTACAGATGCGATGTTTGCTCTGAGAGTGTTGATGGAGAAGTACAGAGAAGGTCAGAAGGAGTGGGTGTTTGATTATGTGAAGTATATATATATATATATATATATATATATATATATATATATATATATATATATATATTTATTTATTTTACATTTGTTTTCTGGGAAAGTCTGAATGGACACTGGTCCTTTTTCAGTGGAGGCCCAGGGAGAAAAGCACCATTACAAAATAGTATAAGAATAAATGTAATAGAAGTTAACAACTTACATGAACATTAACCTACAGATAGTATTTACACAATGCTATTATATGAAGTCTTCAAGTGGAAGCATTATCATAGTAAATTATATTACAATAAACATGCTTTGAGAATTACAAGGCAAGTAGATTCAAGGTTAAGAGTAGGTCAAGGATAAGAGTAGGTTGGCAGTAAGTAAGCAGTGGCTGGCATACAGAATTCAGTTTTAGCCTGGAGAATTACAGGTACAATGCCAGGTGCTGGCCAAGTGTGTAGTAAATAGCTTTTTAAATTGTGCTGTGGAGGAGCTGGAGGTAATGGAGGTTGGTAGTTTTTTTAGGGATGACATTAGAAAAGAGTGATTCCCCAGCCGAGTTATTGGCTCTTGTGGTATCCAGGAGTAGTCTGTTAGTGAAGCGGAGGATTCTAGAAGTGACGTGGTTGTATAAGATTTTGTAGAGCAGAGACTTTATCAGGTTGATGAAGGATTTTATGAGTAAAGGATAATAGTCTTAAGTGGAGGAGTTGAGGAAGTTCAAGCCAATTTCTTTGTTTAAGAGCTGCACAGTGGTGACATCTATGTGTGGTGTCATTGGCAAATTTGGTAATTTTATTATAGCAGGTTTCCAACTTGTTTAGGTCAGTTTTACGAGAGCTGACAGTAGGTGTGTAAGCGCAACGGTCACTTTTATGGCTCTAGTTAGAAATTGTTTATGTCTGTAAAGAAGACCTAGTTTCTTATGAACTTTTTTAATGGTTTGAGCAATGTGAATGTCGAATTTTAAGTTGTTGTCAATTTTGAAGCCAAGCAATTTAGTGTGAGTTATTGGGGTGATGATGGTTTTGTTTTTGGATTCTATAGTAAAAGCTGGTAAGGATGGGGGGAATCTAGAGGGATGGAAGATGAGCAGTTTTGTTTTGTTGGGCTTTAGGATGAGTTTGGAATTGGTGAACTATGTTTCTGCAGATAGGAAGGATTCCTGGGTAACAGGATTGAGTTGTTGTAGTATGGGACCAGAACATACTAATGTAGATTCATCTGCACATTGTATGAGAGATGCATGAGGAGTGGAAGTGTGAAGATGGTTAATGAACAGAGAGAAGAGTAGAGGTTCAAAGATGGAGCCTTGTGGGACCCCAAAGGTCACAGGGAGACGAGTAGAAAGCTGGTGTCACCACTACACGGCCTGTTGACATCCTGATAAGTAGCTCTGGAACCAGGTGATGGTGGAGCTGCTGAGATTAAGGTCAGAGAGCCCATTGATTAAATTAGAGTGATTCACCATGTTAAAGGCCTTAAGACAAATCTAGAGATATAGCAGATACGTATTGTCCTTGGTTTCTAAGGTGGTTCACCTTATTAGTAAACGCCATTAGAGCTGTAGTAGTGCTTTGAAATGGGTGACAACCATGTTGTGTATTTGATAGCACTTTGTGTGTGTGTATAGGAAGTCCATGAGCTGGGTATGGATGACTATCTCTAGGATTTTGCATAATGGTGACAGGATGACAACTGGTCGGTAATTAGTAAATTCTGTAGAATTGCCACCTTTGTGTAGAGGAATAATTTGGGAGATCTCCCAGATGGTAGGTACAATGGCCTCGGATATAGATTTGTTAAGGAGTATGGCTAATGGGAAAGCAATTGCATCTGTTGTGATTTTCAGGAAGTCAGCAGATAGGTTGTCAGCAGCTAAGGTAGTAGGTTTAAGTTTTTGGAGTAGATTTCTTATGGTATCAATAGGCACTGGTTGAAGTATAAATTGGTTAAGTCAGATCTGTGAGGTATCACTGGATTGGGGAGGAAGAGGAACAGAGTTGTTGGAAAAGCTCTGGGAATTTGCAAGGGTTTGAATTGTATCAGTAGAGTATTTATTAAATTGGGTTGCTCTATTGTCAGAGGAGGAGGTTGGTGTAGGGGTGGGGGTAGTTATTTTTCCTGGTAGAAGAATATTATTAATAGCTGCCCAAAATGTTTGAGGGTTATTGTGGTGTTTCTCTTGAATATTGTGATGATAGTGATTTTATCCAGTTTTGCAAGTTTTTTTTAGCTTTGTTTCTGAGTTCAATGAAAGTTTGTCTAGTGCTTTGATTGTTGTGCTTGTGGAATTGTTCCCAGGCTTTGTCTGTTGCTTTGAGTAAGGATATACAATCTTTGCTTAGCGAGGGTGCTAACTTAGGTTTCACTCTAATGATTCTGGGGGGGGGTGCATGACAATTTAATATATCTAAGAAGGTGGTATTAAAGGAGTTAACAGCTTCTTAAAGGGGTAGGTGTCTGATTGTTTCTCAGTTGCATTGTTTTAGAGAAGAGATTAAATTAATAGGGTTAAAGGATTTGTTAGTTCTGATTGTGTGAAGTATGGTGTGTTTTTTTTTTTTTGTTGAGTATGGGTAAGTAGTAGAAAGGTAGGCTGATGGTCACTCAGACCATCAGGAGGACAACCAACTTGAGAAGAGAGGGAGGGGTTATTAACCAAGAGTCCAGTCCAGGATAGACTGCCATTTAGAGCATTTGTTAGCCCTTGTGGGGGATATGATTAGTTGGGTAAGCCCATGTAGGTTAATATGGGTGGCTGGATACTGAGCAGAACAATCTAGTCAATCAATTTTAAAGTCACCCATCAGGATTGTTTTCTGTGGATGAGAGCTGGATGTCCAGTGCAGTATGTGTTCCAGGGTGGGGATATTATTTCCTGGTTGAATATAGCCAAATATGAAGTTAATGCGTTTTTTTGGGGTTAAGTTTTAGCTTTGCAAACATTATTTCTGCGTTTTCAAAGTCAGGGGTTTTGAGTTCAAGACAATACAATGTAAGGTAGTCTTTGAACAATATAGCTACCCCCTTTTGGTTTTCCTGTCTTTACGAAGGATATTGTATCCTGGAGCTGCAATTTGTATCTCATGTGCATATATATATATATATATATATATATATATATATATATATATATACATGCATATTACATACATTCATTACATTGAATGGACATCATGTGTGTCAAATCTCAAAAAAATAACCCAAGTTGTTAAAGTGCGAAATATGAAACCCATGTGCTATCGGCTTTTTTACAGCACAAAAAAGCTGGTAGCTTGTTTTACATGATCATAGTATAGAGGGGACTTTTTTTTTTGCCTTTTCTCCACTGTAGTGCTGTCTTGGAATTGGTATTTATAAGTAGCAGGGGCTGTGGGGGGCTATGGAATCGTCTTTGAATTTTTTTTTTCGAGATTTTTTTACTTTGACCTTTTGAGGTCAATATTTTGTGATTCAGCATTGTCTGTTCAACGTCCTGAATGTTTTTCACTGGCAAGGAAGAAGGCCTGCAGAATCTATGAATGAGACTTAGGAGAACTAAGTTACTGAACTTGAATGAATGACATATTTAACTTCTGTCTTTTGAGTTTGAGAATGACGTAAAGTTTATATATTGTGACAATTCTATTTTTGTAAGGGCATGAATTCAATAAATGAAACCTCTGTGAGTTCTGTTAAAGGAAAATGTGCCTTGTACATTAAAATGAAAGAATGATGGTGGTAAATGGTATTTAAGTGAAACTTCCTAATGTATAGGTTGTGGAGACCTCAAGTTACTATTATAAATGTCTGCGCACATGTGTGTGTAAGGAAGCATGCTGAATAGTTGGTGCTGCAAAATATTGTAACAGTGATTGTCATCCACAAAACAAAACAGCACAATATTGACAGTGAAATTCTCATACTCTAAAATATAACTTGAATCATGTCATAAAGTGCTTTTTTTTTTTTTTTTTTTGAGGGAGACAAGCCCTGCTGCATCCTCTCACAGTCCCCCTTGCTATACTGCAGTTTCTTATTTGGAAGTGGAAATGAAGTAGGCTTTTCCAAACAAAACAGTCTTATGGTTTAGCAGCAACTCATTACTGAGTGTGGATATCACAGGATTTACCTATGGTTGGTGTGGTTGGATCATGAGAGTGAAGCCCAGGTGATTAAGTAAAGCCAACTGTGGGTAAATCCTGTGCCACACCCAGTCATAGGTTATTGTTATTATATAATGAAAATATTTAAAAGAGAAATTGCTTACTTTTCTTAAATACTGTCTTTGTATAATGGCACTTTAGTCTTCCTCTGTGTTGATTTCTGTTTGCTGAGGTACTGCACATGCACATGGGAATTATGGTCTCTATGAACTCCTCTTTCCCACTCCCCTCCTCCTCCACTCTCTCCCTTCCCCACTCTTTGACATTCCACTTTTATTTAATATCCCCCTCCCTACTTCAACCTAATCCATTTCATTATTTTAAACTAAAACTCCATACAGTTTATTTAAAACCTCCAGCTATCAAATCTAAATTACATCTCCCTCTAACTTTATGTCACAATCCAAAGTGTCTCCTTCTCTCTCCCTTTTCTTGGCTTGCTCTAGCAGGAGACATCCACCCCAACCCTGGGCCAACACCTAGTAACAATCTCTCTCCCACTACCTCCTCTGTTAGAAACAGCCATAAATACCTTAAGTTCATTACCATTAATACCCAGAGTATAAATAACAAAATAACGAACTTCCATGCTTGGCTAAATCACACTGCACCTGACATAGTAGCAGTAACAGAAACATGGCTAAAACCACAATCTACTAACTCTGAGATTATACCACCTGGCTTCCAAGCTCTTCGATTCGATCGCCAAAACAAAAAAGGAGGTGATGTAGCCTTAATCTACAACTGCCTGCTGAATCTCTGCCCTTACCAGAATCCCATTCCTCGGTTTAATAATGCCGAACTAATCATAGGAATCCTCAAAATGAACAACTTTAAAAGTATCTGTATTATAGCCATCTATATTCCCCCTGGTGACAACACTTCCACCCTAGAGAACATTCTCTTATGGGCTTCAAACAACATCAAACTTGAGACTTACAGTCTAGGTGATGTCAACATTGACTGGAATAAAATTAATAACAATACTCCCACCCTGTCTATCAATCTTTATAATTTTACTCAACTAATAAACAACATTACCAGACCTAACAAAAATAACCCCCCAGGGTCCATCTTGGACTGGATCTTAGTCAGCCACCCTAATAACATCTCTGACTCTGGTATACTACCTGACTCAGTAAGTGATCATCTTCCAGCCTTTATTAACCGAGCTACCCAACACCTCCCTCACCAACACCAATATGCCCACACTCGTAACCGCACTAATTTCAACCCTTCTATATTCTCTGAAGCCCTTAAACTAACAAATTGGGATACACTAAAAACTTTTCCTCTAGATGAAGCCTTAGAAGTCTTCAATACTACCTTCCTTAAAATCCTAAACTCCCAAGCCCCACTTCGAACAAAACGAATAAAATACAACTCTGCCCCTTGGCTAACTAAGGACACGAAAACTCTCATGCTACAAAGGGACAAAACATGGAAACTCTACAACAAAAATAAACACCCAGCTACCCTCCTTCAATTTAAGCAACTCCGCAATCTCACCAAAAAACTTATCACAAAAGATAAAAAATCGTACTACACCAAACTACAGTCTACCCTCTCAAACAATCCCAAAAAATTCTGGAATTCCATCAACTCCCTCTTACACCCAGGTACTAAATTCAATCCCTGTCCAGACAACAATAAGACTGACACAGAAATTGCAACCCTTTTTAACTCCTTCTTTACCAGCTCCATAGCCGAACTGACCAAATCCTTCTCCAATTCCACCCCCTGCCCTACCCCTAAGCCTTCTTCCCCTTCCTCTCCCCACTCCTGCTCCTCTAAACCCCCTCCCACTTTTTATCTTAAACCTGTGTCAACCACCTGTATCAAAAAACTTCTTTCCAAACTCAAGCCATGCTCCAATGCCCCCGACAATATCCCATCACTCTTTCTCAAGCTCGCAGCAGATGGCATCGCCATACCCATCAGCATTCTCATCAATAGATCCATCCAGGAATCTTATGTTCCCAAACTATGGTAAGCTGCCTACATTCTGCCCCTTCATAAAGGAGGCAAAAATAATAGCATTTCTAATTTCCGCCCAATAGCCATTCTTTCACCAATTTCAAAAGTACTTGAAAAATGTATCCACCTGCAACTCATGCCCCACCTCCTAAATAACCATCTCCTCACCCCTACTCAACATGGTTTCCGTCCTGGCCACAGTACCATTACTGCTCTCCCCTCTTTCTTAGACATTGTCAACCATGCCCGTGATTCTGGAGATATTGTCTCCACTGTCCTTCTTGACCTTTCCAAGGCATTCAACACGGTATCACACACACTCCTTCTTAACCACCTTTCTAACCTCAGTCTCTCCCTCGATTCCCTTTCTTGGTTCAAAAGTTATCTCTCAGATAGATCCCAAGCTGTGAAATGGCAAACGGGTACCTCTACCTTCCTACCTACCCCTAACGGAGTTCCTCAGGGTTCTATTCTCGGACCTATGCTCTTTAATATCTTCATCAATGATTTTCACTCTGCAATTCCTCATTCTCAAATTGTGCAATATGCAGACGACTCCACTTTAATCTGCTCAGCCTCTAACCTTCCCGAGCTCCAGGCCAAAACCCAATTGGCCTTCACAACTACAGAGAATTGGATGATTCAAAACCATCTCTCCCTTAATGCCAATAAATCCCATGTCATTCTTTTCTCCCCCTCAAAAGCACTCCCTCTTGATAAGCCATCCTTCAAGAACACCAGCCTTTCCCACTCTTCAATAGAAGTTGTTAGTTGTGCCAAATTACTTGGTGTTACCATTGATGAACACCTGAAATGTAATACTCATATTCAACTAAACATAAAAAAACCCCATCAGAAGCTTGGAATGCTCTACAGAAATGTTAACTTTCTATCATTAGCTACAAGACAAACACTCACCTCTACCTTCCTTCTCCCTTCTCTATTGTATGGTGCTCCTCTTCTAACCAACCTCACAGCTTCTATCTCCTCAAACCTTGAAAGTTGCTACTACAAAATCGCCAAATTTGATACTAACTCTACTCATTCTACACACCATTGCATCTCCCTCCATAGTCTTCAATGGCTAGAACTCCCTAATCATCTTGATTACCTCCAACTTACTACTGCACACAAACTAATTTTTAAACCCACTGCTTGCCCAACACTATCTAATATCTTGCCCTTCTACACTCCTCTCAGGCCCCTAAGATCAGGTCACCAAAATCTTCTTTCAGTACATAAACCTAAACGACCACCTGGCCACCTCCTACTTTCTTATACTATAGCAAAAAAATAGAACTTGCTTCCTCCCCTACTAAGAGTCACTACAAGCCATGAACAATTCAAATCTCTTCTCCATTCTCACCTCTCCCAAAACTGGAAATGTAATTGTATACTTCTTACCTAGATCCTATTTACATCCCAGTTTCAATATTCCCCCTCCTGTCCCTCTTCTTCCAACACTTTCCTCAACTCCCCACCCTCTACTTCTTTATCTCTTTTTCCCCCTGTTTAACTCTATGTAAATTCCTTTTATATCCTCACCTCGCCACTGCCTATATGCCTATTCTTGCAACTGTATCTTTTACCATTTCCATAAGATGTATCTTTCACCACAAACATAAAATGAATCTTTGTCTAACTGTTCTTTTTTATCCTCCTCCTGGCATCTTTTCTCATTTAAATTCTTTGCACCTCCCTTTTCCTACACTTCTCCTTGATTTACTTCATGTGCATTTTATATCTATGTATATTTTTTTTCTTTTATGCTAGCAATACAATTGTATAAAAATGTTAATGTTAAGTTGTCTATCTCGCCTTCATTCTTGCTGGATGGGTTCGGAGCCCACCTCGGCTCCGACTCGGCCACTCTAAAAGCTCGAGAGTTGGTTCCACCGGCTCGAGGCTCCCCTTATATCCCACAATGCTAGGCGAGAGTTACCTCAGATCTCGTTTGCCGCTACAGCTATCGAGGTGTTGGTTTTCTACCGGTTCTTGGTAAGTGACTTTTCTTGTGTAAGTTAGTCTATTAAAACCCCTTTAATTTTAATATTTTTACTTATTTCCCTTAGTTTAGAGAAATTTTTATCCCCTTCAAAAAAATTCCCGTTTTTTTCCCTCAAGAACTTTAGGTTCTTCCCTTGGGCCTACAGGCCTTTTCTCTTTCCCTAGTGGAGTGTGTGTATTATTTCTTATTTTAAAAACCTAGTTAGTGGTTTATTATAATTTAAACTTGACAGGGTGTAATTAGTGTGTGTGTGTGTGTGTTTGATTACACCTTTAGAAATGTCTAAGGAAGCAAAGGTCTCTGGATTCAAGAAGTGTGATGCGTGCTGTCAGAAAATGTCTCTGACAGACGCTCACACTTCTTGTGTCTACTGTCTGGGACCTTTGCACCTGCAGGACTCCTGTGCTGTGTGCCATGGCTTCAGCCCCAGGGTCCTGCAGGAGAGAAAAAATAAATTGATCTTAAGGGGCTTACTCAAGCCAGAGGATTCCCTTTCTGTTTCTACTGGGAAGCCCTCTAAGGCATCTAGGTCTTCGGCTCCGACAACTGAGCCGAGACCTAAGGTTTCTAAACCTCTGCCTACATAGGCTCAGGCTGGAGCCGATGAGTCTCAGTCCACAGTTTCTGTGGTTCCCTCGGCTCCGACCAGACCTTCGGAGCCGACAACTAGGAAGAGGTCCAGGTCACCATCTCTTGGCTCCGTTCATTCGGCTCCAGGATCTCCCCTGCTGTCTGAACGGAGCCAAAGATCTCACTCTTCTAGGTCATCGAGGCTGTCGGATCATGACCTTCAGAGGGTAGTGAGTCGACTTCTTAAGTCCGAGGCACTGGCCCAGATGCTTCTGAGCCCGACTCATCAGTCGATGCCTGCCCCGGTCCATCAATATATTCCTCCTTCGACTCTCTTGAGCTCGGAGCCGGGTCGCGCCGGAACCGAGACTGTGATAGCGTCGGAGCCGATACATTTGTCTTCGGCTCCGTCGTCGGCTCCGATTTCTTCCTTGGAAGAATCTCGGCGCCGGACTTCCCTCGTCGGCTCCGGGGGGGTGAGTGGCATCGGACCCTTGTCCGACCCCCCTCCTCTCGGTGCTTGGCGCTGGTGAGTTCGGCTCCGACATCGGCCTCGGAGCCATCACTGTCGGTGCCGAGGGAGGTTCTTAGCTTCTCGGAGCGGGGACCTCTGGCTTTGCCTGACAGGGGTGCATTCGAGGTCATGCGGAGTGTGTTAGAGCCTGGCTCTACTCCACAGTCGTCTCCGTCCGCCCCTCCCTCTACGGTGCCTCAGGTCAAGTTGACTCACTCCCTCATCCCGGACCGCAGAGAGCCAGCTCCTCAGGAACCCCTGTGGGATTTCATCCTCTTCCGAGGCCTCTCCTGATTTGGCAGAAGAGCCCCCTCGGAAGAGGAAGTGTAAGAGGAAACACATTGACTCACCTGAGTCCATCACGTCTGACACAGATTTGGATGATTCTGAGGGTTCCCCCCGTTCCCCTTCTGAAGATGTCTCATTTGCAGACATACTAGAGATCCTGAAACAGAGGGGAAATTGGCCAGCCCTCAACACTTCGGAGGATGAATCTGTGTACCTTGAGGCGTTTGGCTCTCGCCCTTCCACCTCCTGGGTGTCCCCCCCCTTTGACCCCCTCATGCAGGTGGTTGCTAAGAAGGCATGGACGGCTCCTGACTCAGTGGACCTCACTCCCAGGAGGCCCTCCAAGTTCATAACGGCACCGGCAGACAAACAGTTCTTAACAAAAGGAGTTTCTGTGGATGCTATGGTGGTAGCTGCTGCCACTAAGAAGGAGCTAGCTGATCCTTCAGTACCTGTCCATCCACCTAACAAGGAATCTAGGTCCATGGACAGGTACGGGAAGCGGATGTTCTCGTCAGCGACATTTACCATGCATTCGCTGAACTACCTATGCCACTTTACTCGTCTTCAAAGGGACTTGATCAAGGAAGCGAGTGAAATGTTAAAGGACCCTACAGCTGCGGGTTTTCAAGATAAGATGAATACGCAGCTGGCTACCCTTAACTCCATAACCAACTCCTCCATGCGCCTTCTCTCTTACGCGGCTGATGGAGCGAGTAGAGCCGCAGGGACAGGTGTGGCCTTACGTAGGCATGCCTGGATGCGGCTATGTAATTTTGCGGACCCCTTCAAGACGTCTTTCACTAACTCCCCGTTTGATGGATCATCTCTCTTTGGTCCTCAAGTGAAAGAAACCTTGACTAGGTGCGAAACTGATGGCAAGACCCTTTCTGCCGTCGAAGTCCATTTTTCTACTCCTTCTAGGCCTTACCCCAAAGGCCAGAAAGGTGGAAAGATGTGGTTCCGTAAACAATCTCAAGGGACTTCGCCTGACGCACAGAGTCGTTTCCCGCCAGAGGCAGAGGCGGGAATAACAATGGTAGACGTCGCCCTAGAGGCAGGGGGGGTCCGCAGAACCAGGGCAATCGGGAAGCCTTCCCTGACAAGCCCTTTCAGCATCCCTGAGGTGTTGCCCGACTGCCCATCTTCGGAGGCAGTCGGGGAAGATTGTCACTGTACCCAGAAGCCTGGCTATCCCTGACTCAAGACAAATGGGTACAGTCCATCATTTCGAAGGCTATTCTATCCCCTTTCTTAGCATTCCAAATCAATCAAAAATCCCTTCCAGATGTTCCACCCGCTCAAAGGGATCTAGCGGTTTTGGAGATTTCAAAACTGCTTACAAAAGAGCAATTCAGCCAGTTCCAGCAGACCAGCAAGGATCCGGAATCTACTCAAGGTTCTTTTTAGTTCCAAAGAAAACAGGGGACTGGAGACCAATTTTGGATCTCAGTATCTTGAACAGATCAGTCAAGAAAACAAGATTTCGGATGGTCACGCTGCAATCCATCCTTCCCCTTTTGGGCAAAGGAAACTGGATGTGCTCTATAGACCTTCAGGATGCGTGCTATCACATAAAATGAACAGACGCTCCAGAAGATTCCTCCGCTTCAGGCTGGGAACCAGTCATTTTCAGTTCAGGGCCCTGCCCTTTGGTCTCACCACTGCCCCGGTGTTTACCAAATGCATGGCAGTGGTAGCTTCTCACCTGAGACGACAAGGATTCCAGGTGTTTCCATATTTGGACGACTGGCTCCTCACAGCTCCCACCAAGCATCTCCTTCTGATGGCCAGGGATTACACTTTTCGCGTTTGTCAAAAGTTAGGCATTTCAATAAATTGCGAAAAGTCTGTTTTGTCGCCTTGTCGTACTATTACTTTCATAGGCGCAAATCTAGACACAGTAGACATGTCTGCGAGACTAACACATCAGAGAATAACAGACATTCACAAACTGGTCTCACTCCTTTTCAACAACAACAGAATCAAAGCCAGATTAGTTCTGAAAGTGTTGGGAATTATGGCGGCCATACCCCTGCTTCCATTAGCCAGATTCCATATGCGGATCCTTCAATGGATGCTCTTTACTCAATGGTCATACCAGGAACTTCCAATGTCTCACACCATTATGATCACGCAAGCGTGCAAAAATCATCTCATGTGGTGGATGTCTTCCCTCAGCTCTTGTTGGGAAGACCCTTTGTTCCACCCTCCGGTTGCTACTCTGACAACGGATGCCTCCCTGATCGGGTGGGGGGGGCATTATCAGGGCAGGACGGTCCAGGGCACATGGCAACCAAACGAATGCCACTTGCACATAAATGTTCTGGAGATGAGAGCAGTGCTTTTAGCGTTGCAAGCCCTTCAAGACTCTCTTCCCTTGGGAACGATTGCAATCCAGACAGACAATATGTCTGTAGTGTGGTACATCAACAAACAAGGTGGAACCAGGTCATACCCCCTGTGTCGAGAAGCACTCAGACTGTGGCAATGGGCGATTTCTTCTCAGCGGTTTCTGATAGCAACGCACATCCCCGGGAAGTCCAATCAAATTGCGGACAAGTTGAGCAGAGCAATCCTCATGCCTCACGAGTGGTCTCTGAAAGACTGTGTGGTGAGAGAAATTTTCCTCAAGTGGGGTCAGCCTTGCTGCGATCTTTTTGCTACTCCCCAAAACAGCAAGTGCAGAGAATATTTCACTCTATTCCCTTTACCAGGCCAACCCAGCAGAGACGCTCTAGTCCAAGTTTGGCCCCGGGGACTTCTGTATGCATTTCCTCCATTCCCACTAATCTCTCAAGTGATACAGAAAGCTATCGCTCAGAAGGCCTCATTGATCCTCATTGCTCCTTACTGGCCTCGACAGGTATGGTTCCCCTTTCTGCATCAATTTCTTTTGGAGCGACCGTGGAATCTGGACCTAGTTCCAGATCTTTTGATCCCTCAGTCGGGTCAGCTTCATCGCTCCCTCCCCTCTCTGAACCTCACTGCTTGGTTCCTCCAGTTCCAACCTTAGCCAGGCTTCCTCAATTATCTCACTCTGTTTGAGATATTTTGATAGCTTCCCATAAATCTTCCACTCGGAAGATTTATTTGAGTAAGTGGAAACGCTTCACATATTGGGCTCAAGAAAAGGACATAGATCCTTTCACTGCTTCCATCCAATTAGTCCTTGATTTTCTAGCTGAACTCTTCCATGCAGGTTCATCTCCTCTACTCTTAAAGTTCAATTGGCAGCTATTTCTAACTTTCATGTGGGTATTTCTGAATCTACCTTAATGTCCCACAAGCTTTGCAAAGCCTTTTTGAAAGGAGTTTTTCTTCTCAGACCTCCTATAAGAAATCCTCCTTCTCCTTGGGACCTAAATTTAGTACTTGCTTCTTTGATTCTTCCCCCTTTCGAACCTGCAGTCTCCTGTTCTTTAAAATTGCTATCATGGAAGACTCTTTTTCTGGTAGCTATTACTTCAGCTAGAAGAGTTTCAGAGCTTCAAGCACTCAGCTGTCGACCTCCTTATCTATCCTTTCATAAGGACAGAGTATCCTTACGAACTAACCCGTCCTTTTTGCCTAAGGTGGTCTCGACGTCAAATCTAAACCAAAGCATTGACCTCCCTGTCTTTTTTCCAGAATATTCCAATAGGTCTGAACAAAAATTACACTGCCTGGATGTTCATCGTCAATTGAGGTACTACTTGGATAGAACAAAACAATTCAGAAAATCTGATCAGCTGTTTGTCTCCTATGCGGAAAGCAGAAAGGGACTTTCAGTTTCAAAGGTATCATTATCCAGATGGCTAACATCTTTGATTTCCCTTGTATATGAAATTAGACACCAAAAATTGCCTAATAAACCTAAAGCCCATTCCACCAGAGCTTTGGCTACTTCTTTAGCCTTCCAAGACAGACTGCCTATTGACACCATTTGTGCAGCGGCTACTTGGGCTACTCCTCACACTTTTATTTCTCATTATAAGTTGGATTTAGCTTCTAGGCATAGAGCTAATTTTGGTTCCACTGTTCTCAGGAGTCTGTTCCGTTAGGCCACCCGGGACAAGGTGCTAGGGACGCGGTCCCATCCAGCAAGAATGAAGGCGAGATAGACAACTTAACATATAGAAGTTATGTTCTTACCATAACGTTCCATGTTAGTTGTCTTCTTCTCGCCTTCTTCTTGCGTCCCACCTTCCTTCCCCCTGGCCTGGACAGACCTAGAGGAGTTGTGATTGTGACCTCTCTTTCTACCACCTCTTTCTTAGGCATATGCTATTGTGCATATTTCCCGGTTCAGGATGTAGGTCACCCTTCTTTCTTCCTGTTGTTAGAGGTGGACTCTGTTTAGAGTTATTCTTTTACTTTTATAAGCTGGGGTTAGCTTACAAACGAGATCTGAGGTAACTCTCGCCTAGCATTGTGGGATATAAGGGGAGCCTCGAGCCGGTGGAACCAACTCTCGAGCTTTTAGAGTGGCCGAGTCGGAGCCGAGGTCGGCTCCGAACCCATCCAGCAAGAAGAAGGCGAGAAGAAGACAACTAACATGGAACGTTATGGTAAGAACATAACTTCTATTTTTTACTTGTTTGTAAATTGTTAAGTGTGCAATGTTTTAGGAATATGGAGCTTTAAGTGTGCAATGTGTTTGTAATATGGAGCTTTTCTCCCCGGGCCTCCACTGAAAACGGGCTTTCGGGCCCAGTGGACTTCCCCAGTTATCAAACTGGAAATAAATAAATAATAAATAAATGTTCCTACTTTTGCACAGTACATTAGAGCAGAGAAGCAATAGAGAATAGATCTTCTCCACTGCTTTTTTCATACTGTTTAAGAAAAAAGAACAAGGAAAAACAGGTATGTTTCTGTTGCTTTAATTTTGCAGAATGTACCTGACTTTTCTCGTTTTTTTGCTCTGACCCTAGCTGTTGTCGAGTGTATGTTAATAGACATTCTGACCACTCAATGATACTTCAGCAGCTGGAATGTTTTTCTTTTGGTGTATGCTTGATTTACAATGGGCACGACGGTTGGGTTGCCCTATCAGCGTACTTGTTTTTGAATTGTGATGATCCATTATTTATAATTTAGCTGAATGCACAACAAAAACATTTCTTGCTTTTTAGTCTTATGCTGTTGGGGAAAAAGTCTCTGTTGGAAGCGTTTTGTGTTTGTGTGTGTGTCTCTCTCTCTCTCTGGATACCTGTCATAGGAACAGTTTCCAATTTCATCTCCACCATAGTCAATCCTTTCTCGCAGAGCAGCAGAGCTGTTGCTTGGGGCTCCCACTCCCTTTCACAGAGGGTAAATGCTCTCTACCTGGACTTTTCTCAGCCCTGAGTTTTATTTGACATCCAACAGATCATTAAAAAAAATACCCTATTAATATAGCCAGGTAACTAGCTGATCTTAAAGAAAGAAGTTTAACTTAAAGTGATATTTCTTTAGCTGTATTATGTTTTCCTATTTGCGATGTATTCTTTGCATCACTGTTATAAACATCGTTTACATCACTATTTACAGATGTAGACATTGTTTAAACCAGTGTTTACATGATTTGGTTCAGTTGTCTCATATTTAACATACACACACACATTATATATGTATATGTGTGTGTGTGCATTTATGTATGTATGTATGTGTTTAGCATACACCTGTTTTTGTGTTATATCCATCCATAACAATTTCCCATTTTGCACATGGAATCGGAGTCACATCAACAGTGACTCTCATAGGTAAGTACTAGGCTATCTGCCCAAGGGCATCTATAAGCCTAGCCAGAATGTGTTGGCTTTCGCCACCCCCTTAGATTAGTTCCATGTGCCTTGGTCCAGCAGAGCCATTAGTTCCCTGTGCCTCTGTCCAACAGAGCCACTGCAGTGATCCCTGGGGTAAATTTTCTGTTTCCCATCCACTCGTCAAGGTTTCTCTTAAAGAGTGTTAGTGAGGGGTCTGCCTAATGTAGATTGGAATCCTGTTCCAAAGCATGGGGAGTCTCTGGGACAGGAATGTATTCCTCCAGCATGTCCTTTTTATCGTTGTGGTGAGGTTTAGATATCTAGAGCATGCGGCTCTTGGGAATTTGTTTTTTTTTAGGTGGAGCATGTCCATCAATTCTGGGTTGGACATGGCCTTGTATGTCAGGCAGAGATCACCTCTGAGTAAGCGGTATGCAACTGAGTACAGCTGGATTTTCTTCAGTCGGGCTGCATAGGGCATATGTTTGAGGCCAGTAATCCTCTTAGTGAGGTACTTGTGTGGTCTTTCCAGCTGTTGCAGATGTCTTGTAAGGTACATCCCAAATGGGGCGTTGTACTCTGTGATGGGTCTGATGAGTGATGAGTAGAGGGGCACAATAACCTCTTTGGTTCTAGAGTCTCCTTCTCTCTCCCTTTTCTTGGCTTGCTCTAGCAGGAGACATCCACCCCAACCCTGGGCCAACACCTAGTAACAATCTCTCTCCCACTACCTCCTCTGTTGGAAACAGCCATAAATACCTTAAGTTCATTACCATTAATACCCAGAGTATAAATAACAAAATAACGAACTTCCATGCTTGGCTAAATCACACTGCACCTGACATAGTAGCAGTAACAGAAACATGGCTAAAACCACAATCTACTAACTCTGAGATTATACCACCTGGCTTCCAAGCTCTTCGATTCGATCGCCAAAACAAAAAAGGAGGTGATGTAGCCTTAATCTACAACTGCCTGCTGAATCTCTGCCCTTACCAGAATCCCATTCCTCAGTTTAATAATGCCGAACTAATCATAGGAATCCTCAAAATGAACAACTTTAAAAGTATCTGTATTATAGCCATCTATATTCCCCCTGGTGACAACACTTCCACCCTAGAGAACATTCTCTTATGGGCTTCAAACAACATCAAACTTGAGACTTACAGTCTAGGTGATGTCAACATTGACTGGAATAAAATTAATAACAATACTCCCACCCTGTCTATCAATCTTTATAATTTTACTCAACTAATAAACAACATTACCAGACCTAACAAAAATAACCCCCCAGGGTCCATCTTGGACTGGATCTTAGTCAGCCACCCTAATAACATCTCTGACTCTGGTATACTACCTGACTCAGTAAGTGATCATCTTCCAGCCTTTATTAACCGAGCTACCCAACACCTCCCTCGCCAACACCAATATGCCCACACTCGTAACCGCACTAATTTCAACCCTTCTATATTCTCTGAAGCCCTTAAACTAACAAATTGGGATACACTAAAAACTTTTCCTCTAGATGAAGCCTTAGAAGTCTTCAATACTACCTTCCTTAAAATCCTAAACTCCCAAGCCCCACTTCGAACAAAACGAATAAAATACAACTCTGCCCCTTGGCTAACTAAGGACACGAAAACTCTCATGCTACAAAGGGACAAAACATGGAAACTCTACAACAAAAATAAACACCCAGCTACCCTCCTTCAATTTAAGCAACTCCGCAATCTCACCAAAAAACTTATCACAAAAGATAAAAAATCGTACTACACCAAACTACAGTCTACCCTCTCAAACAATCCCAAAAAATTCTGGAATTCCATCAACTCCCTCTTACACCCAGGTACTAAATTCAATCCCTGTCCAGACAACAATAAGACTGACACAGAAATTGCAACCCTTTTTAACTCCTTCTTTACCAGCTCCATAGCCGAACTGACCAAATCCTTCTCCAATTCCACCCCCTGCCCTACCCCTAAGCCTTCTTCCCCTTCCTCCCCCACTCCTGCTCCTCTAAACCCCCTCCCACTTTTTATCTTAAACCTGTGTCAACCACCTGTATCAAAAAACTTCTTTCCAAACTCAAGCCATGCTCCAATGCCCCCGACAATATCCCATCACTCTTTCTCAAGCTCGCAGCAGATGGCATCGCCATACCCATCAGCATTCTCATCAATAGATCCATCCAGGAATCTTATGTTCCCAAACTATGGTAAGCTGCCTACATTCTGCCCCTTCATAAAGGAGGCAAAAATAATAGCATTTCTAATTTCCGCCCAATAGCCATTCTTTCACCAATTTCAAAAGTACTTGAAAAATGTATCCACCTGCAACTCATGCCCCACCTCCTAAATAACCATCTCCTCACCCCTACTCAACATGGTTTCCGTCCTGGCCACAGTACCATTACTGCTCTCCCCTCTTTCTTAGACATTGTCAACCATGCCCGTGATTCTGGAGGTAGTGTCTCCACTGTCCTTCTTGACCTTTCCAAGGCATTCAACACGGTATCACACACACTCCTTCTTAACCACCTTTCTAACCTCAGTCTCTCCCTCGATTCCCTTTCTTGGTTCAAAAGTTATCTCTCAGATAGATCCCAAGCTGTGAAATGGCAAACGGGTACCTCTACCTTCCTACCTACCCCTAACGGAGTTCCTCAGGGTTCTATTCTCGGACCTATGCTCTTTAATATCTTCATCAATGATTTTCACTCTGCAATTCCTCATTCTCAAATTGTGCAATATGCAGACGACTCCACTTTAATCTGCTCAGCCTCTAACCTTCCCGAGCTCCAGGCCAAAACCCAATTGGCCTTCACAACTACAGAGAATTGGATGATTCAAAACCATCTCTCCCTTAATGCCAATAAATCCCATGTCATTCTTTTCTCCCCCTCAAAAGCACTCCCTCTTGATAAGCCATCCTTCAAGAACACCAGCCTTTCCCACTCTTCAATAGAAGTTGTTAGTTGTGCCAAATTACTTGGTGTTACCATTGATGAACACCTGAAATGTAATACTCATATTCAACTAAACATAAAAAAACCCCATCAGAAGCTTGGAATGCTCTACAGAAATGTTAACTTTCTATCATTAGCTACACGACAAACACTCGCCTCTACCTTCCTTCTCCCTTCTCTATTGTATGGTGCTCCTCTTCTAACCAACCTCACAGCTTCTATCTCCTCAAAACTTGAAAGTTGCTACTACAAAATCGCCAAATTTGATACTAACTCTACTCATTCTACACACCATTGCATCTCCCTCCATAGTCTTCAATGGCTAGAACTCCCTAATCATCTTGATTACCTCCAACTTACTACTGCACACAAACTAATTTTTAAACCCACTGCTTGCCCAACACTATCTAATATCTTGCCCTTCTACACTCCTCTCAGGCCCCTAAGATCAGGCCACCAAAATCTTCTTTCAGTACATAAACCTAAACGACCACCTGGCCACCTCCTACTTTCTTATACTATAGCAAAAAAATGGAACTTGCTTCCTCCCCTACTAAGAGTCACTACAAGCCATGAACAATTCAAATCTCTTCTCCATTCTCACCTCTCCCAAAACTGGAAATGTAATTGTATACTTCTTACCTAGATCCTATTTACATCCCAGTTTCAATATTCCCCCTCCTGTCCCTCTTCTTCCAACACTTTCCTCAACTCCCCACCCTCTACTTCTTTATCTCTTTTTCCCCCTGTTTAACTCTATGTAAATTCCTTTTATATCCTCACCTCGCCACTGCCTATATGCCTATTCTTGCAACTGTATCTTTTACCAGTTCCATAAGATGTATCTTTCACCACAAACATAAAATGAATCTTTGTCTAACTGTTCTTTTTTATCCTCCTCCTGGCATCTTTTCTCATTTAAATTCTTTGCACCTCCCTTTTCCTACACTTCTCCTTGATTTACTTCATGTGCATTTTATATCTATGTATATTTTTTTTCTTTTATGCTAGCAATACAATTGTATAAAAATGTTATTTTTACTTGTTTGTAAATTGCTAAGTGTGCAATGTTTTAGGAATATGGAGCTTTAAGTGTGCAATGTGTTTGTAATATGGAGCTTTTCTCCCTGGGCCTCCACTGAAAACGGGCTTTCGGGCCCAGTGGACTTCCCCAGTTATCAAACTGGAAATAAATAAATAATAAATAAATGTTCCTACTTTTGCACAGTACATTAGAGCAGAGAAGCAATAGAGAATAGATCTTCTCCACTGCTTTTTTCATACTGTTTAAGAAAAAAGAACAAGGAAAAACAGGTATGTTTCTGTTGCTTTAATTTTGCAGAATGTACCTGACTTTTCTCATTTTTTTGCTCTGACCCTAGCTGTTGTCGAGTGTATGTTAATAGACATTCTGACCACTCAATGATACTTCAGCAGCTGGAATGTTTTTCTTTTGGTGTATGCTTGATTTACAATGGGCACGGTTGGGTTGCCCTATCAGCGTACTTGTTTTTGAATTGTGATGATCCATTATTTATAATTTAGCTGAATGCACAACAAATACATTTCTTGCTTTTTAGTCTTATGCTGTTGGGGAAAAAGTCTCTGTTGGTAGCGTTTTGTGTTTGTGTGTGTCTCTCTCTCTCTCTCTGGATACCTGTCATAGGAACAGTTTCCAATTTCATCTCCACCATAGTCAATCCTTTCTCGCAGAGCAGCAGAGCTGTTGCTTGGGGCTCCCACTCCCTTTCACAGAGGGTAAATGCTCTCTACCTGGACTTTTCTCAGCCCTGAGTTTTATTTGACATCCAACAGATCATTAAAAAAAATACCCTATTAATATAGCCAGGTAACTAGCTGATCTTAAAGAAAGAAGTTTAACTTAAAGTGATATTTCTTTAGCTGTATTATGTTTTCCTATTTGCAATGTATTCTTTGCATCACTGTTATAAACATCGTTTACATCACTATTTACAGATGTAGACATTGTTTAAACCAGTGTTTACATGATTTGGTTCAGTTGTCTCATATTTAACATACACACACACATTATATATGTGTATGTGTGTGTGTGCATGTATGTATGTATGTATGTGTTTAGCATACACCTGTTTTTGTGTTATATCCATCCATAACCATTTCCCATTTTGCACATGGAATCGGAGTCACATCAACAGTGACTCTCATAGGTAAGTACTAGGCTATCTGCCCAAGGGCATCTATAAGCCTAGCCAGAATGTGTTGGCTTTCGCCACCCCCTTAGATTAGTTCCATGTGCCTTGGTCCAGCAGAGCCATTAGTTCCCTGTACCTCTGTCCAACAGAGCCACTGCAGTGATCCCTGGGGTAAATTTTCTGTTTCCCATCCACTCGTCAAGGTTTCTCTTGAAGAGTGTTAGTGAGGGGTCTGCCTAATGTAGATTGGAATCCTGTTCCAAAGCATGGGGAGTCTCTGGGACAGGAATGTATTCCTCCAGCATGTCCTTTTTATCGTTGTGGTGAGGTTTAGATATCTAGAGCATGCGGCTCTTGGGAATTTGTTTTTTTTTAGGTGGAGCATGTCCATCAATTCTGGGTTGGACATGGCCTTGTATGTCAGGCAGAGATCACCTCTGAGTAAGCGGTATGCAACTGAGTACAGCTGGATTTTCTTCAGTCGGGCTGCATAGGGCATATGTTTGAGGCCAGTAATCCTCTTAGTGAGGTACTTGTGTGGTCTTTCCAGCTGTTGCAGATGTCTTGTAAGGTACATCCCAAATGGGGCGTTGTACTCTGTGATGGGTCTGATGAGTGATGAGTAGAGGGGCACAATAACCTCTTTTGTTCTAGATGCGAACGCTTTTGTGATTAGGTGGGTCACATAGAAGGATTTTCTAACCACCTTGACAATATGATTATCAAAGGAGAGATTACTATGTTCTTGGGTCCCCAGATCCCTTATTACATTTTCTGTATTTAGGGGACTACCACATATGTGGTAGTTTATGGGTACTTTGTTTTTTCCAAAGGGGATGACTGTGCACTTTTTGGCATTTAGCTTGAGGCTATAATTTTGACACCAGGTATCCGTCTCAGTGAGACCCTTCTGGAGGATGTCTGTATCGGCTGGAGAATCAATTATGGCCCCCAGTTTGCAGTCGTCTGCGAACTTGGTCAGCCATAGTCCTCCTGTGCTTGCCTGTACCTCTGAGAAGTATATACCGAACAGGAGGGGTCCCAGGAATGAGCCCTGGGGGACACCACTTGTAACTGGTTTAGAGTCGGACCTAGAGCCTGCCACTCTCACCGTGTGGGTTCTATCCGTAAGCCAATTGGCAACCCATCTCGTGATGTAGGGGGTTTATGTTCAGGCTGGTGAGTTTGTCTATAACACCAGAATGGGGAATGGTGTCGAAAGCCTTTGTGAGGTCTAGGTAGGCTGTGTGGACCTCCTTTCCTCATCTAAAGCCTTGGTAACTGTCTCAAAGAAGTCCACCAGATTTAGGAGGCATGATCTGCCCTTAATAAAGCCAAACTGGGTAGGGTCCAATGTTTGATGGTTCCCAATATCTCTGTTAATGAATTCCATGATGATGCGCTCCATAGCCTTGCAGACCAGGCTAGTCAGGCTTATATACCCTTGCAGACCAGGCTAGTCAGGCTTATAGGGCAATAGTTCCCAGGGTGCGTTGTGGCTCCACCTTAGTGGAGCGGGATAATGGTTGCTGTGCGCCACTCTATGGGTACGTAGCCTGTAGAGAGGCCGAGTTTGAACAGTGTGTTTAGGTGAGGGGTTAGTTCATTTTGGAGCTCATGTAAGACACAGCCTGGGACACACCATATGGTCCCATTGAAGCTGTATGTTTGGATAGGGCTGTTTTAACCTGTGTGTCAGTGATTACCAGGGCACTACATTCTTCTGGTATGGTTATGGGCCCTTTAGGGGGGTGAGAGGGCGGTGAAGTTTTCACTAAACCTGTCTGCCAGAATGTTGGCAATATCAGTCGGTTCAGTGTATTTTGTGCCATTCTTCACTAACTCAGAGCAGATCTGAGCATTTCCACTTAGGTTCTTGACATAGCTAAAGAACACTTTGTGGTTATCTTTGGAGTCCTTGACAATTTTTCTTTCAAAGATAGCCTTGGATGATTTTATGAGGGATCGTAGTTTTTTTCTGATACTAATCAGGGATGTATTTCCTTCTTGGAATTTTACTATTTTCTGTACTAGTTTCCTCCTTCTATTGTATAGCTTGTTTATGGCAGGGGTTCACCAGACTGGTTTCCTTTTCTTGGAGGAGTGAGTCTTGGTTTTGCTTGGGATAGCATGATCCATGCATTCTTGCAGGTGCTCATAGAGTACCTTTGTAAGGGATTCAGCAGCTTGGACAGCATTGTCCTTTAGCATGGGGGCTATGAACCTTTCCATCTCGGTCTTAAGTAATGTGAAGTTTGCTTTTGAAAAGTTTTTCACGGTGGTTTCCTTTATTGGGGGTGGGGGCGGAATGTGGATATCCAGAGTGATTAGTCTATGGTCTGATGTAACCAGCAAGGGTTTGACCTCCGGTGTAGAACACTGGTCACCCATGTTGGTGATGACCAGGTCCAATATGTTGTCACCTCTGGTGGGGGTGTTGACCAGTTGATCCGGGGCATTCGAGTTTATAAATTCTAGGAAACGTTGGGCAAGGGAGTTAGTACTTGATTAGTTCTCCCAGTTAATGTTTTGGTAATTGAAATCGCCCAATATTAGTGCGTTTGGTAGGACCTTCATATTTTCCAGTGTCTCCAGAAACGCGGAATGGTGGTTCTGGGTCATGGTGGGTGATCTGTAGCAAGCTACAATTTGAATTGCAGTTTTGCCCATTGTTAGTTGCACATGAATGATCTCTGAGGCATTGTGCTGTGCCACTAACCTGGAGGTGTGGGTATCCTTGATGAATATGGATACACCCCCACCTTTTGTGTTTCGGTCCGGGTTCTATGGCCGAAAAGTATGGTATGAGTTATAGCTAGGTAGTGCTGGGGTGCTCTCAGGAGCCTTAAACCAGGTTTCTGTTACTGCACAGATATCGATACTCTCCATACTGAGAAGTGCCTCGAGTGCATGCATTTTGAGGTTTAGACTTCTGGCGTTGAGTAGCATTACGCTCAGTTTTTGGTTACTCGTGCTATTTACGGTGGTGGGTTTTTCTTTTGAGCCTTGCATAAGAAAGGCACTATGGGGGCGGCAAAAGCCTTGGCCAGTATTCGAAAGCCTAAGGGTGACAAGTGCAAGCCATCTCTTGCGAAGCAAAGTGGCTTATCGAGTATGTCATCCCAGGTGGACAGATACTGGATTCCCTTTGAATGACACCAGAAACTTGGCCAATTGTTGAAATTGATCATTTTTTCTTTATACTGTGGCATCATTCTTGGTGAGGGCAGGATGCTACTCAGGGTCAGGGTCATACCGGCCTGGGATACGTGATCAGAGAGCTCTTCCATGTCTCTTTTCATGTAGTCCAGGGAGGTACGTCTCAGGTCATTCACACCAACAAGGACAATGACAGAGTCGTATTTGTACTTGTTCTGGAGTGACCTGAGTGCTTGTGTTATGTGGCGGATCCTGGCGCCTGACAGGCAGCTAACTGTAACCTTCTCCTTGTCCAGCCTAGTTAGTGGGACATCAATGTGCCTGACTATAGAGTCGCCTATTACTAGTGTGTTGGGTATGTTATTTTGCCTTAAGGGCTGTGATTGCATGGCACACTGATTATGTGAATTATGTGTTTCATGGTTTGTGATGGGGTGTAGAGGTTGCTTGGGTGTCTGCTTTAGATGTCTCTTTTGCTTTTGCAGATTTTTATTTAGAGCCTCCGAGTATGTTTTCATGTATTTATGTGTGTTATTTGCCGGTGTTGGTTTAGAAGGTCTGTGTGAGACTGGTGGTGTGTTGCAAGTATTTTCCTTCTCCTCTTGACTGTCAGTTCCAGTCTTGGGTTGAGAGAGCTTTGCCTCCGGTTTGGCTGTATAATTGCATCTCTCGCATATATTAGGGTTTGATGGTAGGAGGAGAGGGTTGTCTGTGTACATGAGGCAGTTGTAATATTGCCTCAAAATGTCCAGATTCACCAGTTGGACTGGAGAGTACACCTGAAACTGCCCTTTTGACATGCCTGAATAGGTAAAGTGAGCTGTTTTACTGATTAGCTGGTAGGGACGAATAGAGAGCCTTGTCCTTCTGGACAGTATAGGGGGTCTAGTGCTAGGGCTAATTAGTGCTTGCTATGAGTTTTGAGCAAGTGCTGGGCTGTGAAATGAATGGTTTGAGTGCTTAAGTTGAAAGCTTGTCAGAGATTAGCCCAAAATGGCCAATAAACTACTAACTTATGGGCTACAGCAAACAAGGTGCACAAATTTCAGAAAGAAACAGATGAAATAAGCAGGCACAATAAGCCTTTAACCAGAAATTCCCAGCTCAGAAGGGAAGAATCTAGCCATTCCTCCCACAAGAGTGCAGACTACAACCCTTCTTAATGTAAATTAACTGGCCTGGAGCCCAAGTGCTTAAACCAGAACTAATGTGCTTTTAGAATAACAGACACTGAGCCTTCAATCAGCAATTTCCAACTTAGAAGGATGTAAGCTACATGTCCTGCCACAACAATGCAGTCCACAAACCTTAATGTAAAACAACTGGTTTGAAGCCCAAGTGCTTAAACCAAAAGGCTTAAAATAACAGTTACAGTTTAATCAGGCTACTACCAAGCAGTAATAACTGCAGCAGAATAATACAATTGAGTACTTTTAAGAAGAAGCACAAGCAAAATAAGGTTATAAAGTGGGAAGAAACACAATTATAGTAAAAGCAGATGAATAAAGTGCATTTTTTTATATATATAACAATAGAAAATGAGCAAACTGATTTAAACAAATTACCCAATTAACCAGTAAAAAAACTCAAAACTGAGCCCTGTTCCAGCAGTCTTCACTCTGACAAGTTCAGGGCCTAAGTGGGTATGCCTACTCAAATGTTCTCTCTGTAATAGGCAGGATAAGCTAATGAGACTAGACTAGGATAGAGCTGGGATAGGGCTGAACAGATGGGAATGGTAGGAGTGTCTGAAATCAAAATATGATCTCACTGTACTCGGTTGAGTGAGCAAATGATATGGGCCCAGGAGTGTTTAAACACAAATTTACAGGAGGGGCGATCAATTCCAAAGCCACCAAAATTAATACCACAACAAGAACAGGGAGGATGGGTGGGGAAAACTAACCGCAGGCAGGGAGAGACAGCTTCCAATTTTCAGTAAACAAATAAATAGGCAGATAAATGCAGTACTATTTTTAACACAATATTCAGTGAAACAATAAACAGAAAAAATAAAATTCAGTACTATCTTTTATAACACTGCAAGTTTGTACTTATCTCAACTTGTAATAAAGTTGATGTAGGGTATACCAGACAGCTCCAGTATGCAACTATTCAGCAGAAATTTAGTGCCACTGTTCACACTAGTGTGTGTGTGTGTGTGTGTGTGTGTGTGTGTGTGTGTGTGTGTGTGTGTGTGTGTGTGTCTCTCTCTTTCTCTCTCTCAGTATGTGTGTGTGTGTGTGTCTCACTTTCTGTGTGTGTGTGTGTGTGTGTGTGTGTGTGTGTGTGTGTGTGTGTGTGTGTGTGTGTGTGTGTCTAGAGTTTAGGGCAAAAAAGCATTATTTTTTATGTCTGCTGTTGAGATTTAGCCATGGCAGTATAATTTTTGCCCACAAACTTTGTCTTGCTCCTCCTAGATTTGCTGATTTTCTTCATAAAGTTAGATATTTTAAGGGTCCACAAGTTATTAACATAAGTAGACCTATGAATGCATATGCAATGTTCATTTTATGTTTTTATTAATGATTATGTATTGTTAAAGCAGGTTCGATGTTAATTGCATGCTTGATATTTCTGCTTGTTAATTCACCTGGTATTTGCCAGGAAAACCACGAAAAATAGCAAGGCCTAGATAAATGTAGAAAAAATTAAAAAGGGGGGAGGTTAAAATGGGAAAGGGTGAAAAGAGCAGCAGAAGCTTTTGGCAGTGGAAGTGTTAATGCTGGTGAGCAGTTATTTGGCTGAAGGAGCTTTAGTGAGGTAGAAGATGTGGTTCCTGCAGGGAAATGGGATATTTTCCAATACACCACAGAGCTGGGCAGTCTTGAAAATATGGAAGTTGCTGAATGAGTGAAAAGATAGCATTCCAGACTTAAAATGTTTAAATCTAGTGTACCTATGTAGAATTGTTTTATTCATGTGACAGTTAATGTAAAGGCATTGGAGGCTTTCACACATGCATGCCAAACAAATGTACACATCTACTGATGTTTCCAGTTACAGTAGTAGATCATCACATCACATCCATTTGCCATTTCTGTACTTTGTAAAGAAACATGTGGTAGTGATATTATGTATAAACCTTTCAACAGTCACCTTTGGGTATTGTCCATACGTAACTCCTGGAGTGACTAGTACTGTATTGTGGTATTACTTCCAAAGAAAACATACACTTGTAAGTACGGCAATACTGTACTGCTGGTTTAAGAAACATACAGACTCTGATATCAGAGTTGAACAAATATATACCTTGGTAGTGGCAGTTGTGTGTTCAGTGAACGACTACCCCATATAATGGACTACCACTATCCTACAGATTTTCTTCATATGCATATCTTTGCTGTCCTAGATAATAATGCATCTGATGTTGTTAATCTTCATTCATTCCTTACGGATGGGTATCGGTTCCGACCTCAGAACCGAGTCAGCCATTATAACAAGCTCACCCCAGCCAAAAAATCTCTCGCGCTAAGCTTACCCATAATGCCCCTCTCTCTGTCACCTCAGATCTTGCTTGCCACGTATACTATCAAGACGTGTCAAGCCATCAAGCAAGTCATTTAAAAATTTATACTTCATTGAAATTTTTTCTTTGTTTACCTTGTGAAATTTCCGATTCATTAGTAGTCGTTTAGAGTTTGCTACTCTTGCTAACCTGTTTGAGTGCTTCTTTTCTTATTTCTTACCAAGGTTTTGGTATTCTTCATACCGTTGCTGGTACAGTTCTTCCTTTACTCTGAGGTGACATTGCTGGTGTGTTCCCCCCCCCCATCTCTTTCTCTATTTCTTTCTTTACCTGTTGGGTACTTCCTTTTTACCATTGTTGGTAACAAAAAACAAAAGAAACCTCTTTCCTTTTCTTGACTGTGTGAATGTGCAACTTTGTTTGCTTCGGAACATCATGCTTTAAGCAGTGTGATCAGTGTAGCAGGAAAATGCCAAATTCAGATAGTCATTTGTCCTGTGTTTACTGTCTTGGGGTACCGCATCTGAAAGTTCATCCTCCATGTGACATATGTAAGGGCTTTAGTGCACGTACCTTGACTGAAAGGAAAAATAAATTTATACTCAGAGGTCTCCTAAAAACTCCTTTCTCAGAGGCTATATCTGAGATGGAGGGATCAACCCCTCCTAAAAAGGAACATAAAAAGAAGATCCAATCTGTACCTTCCACAACACATATCAGTGACTCAAGATCTATTAAATCTATGGAACCAAAGGCAAAACTTGCTAAATTGAAACCAGCAGTCTCAGCACCAGGGCCTTAAACCATTTCTATGGTGCTGTCCTTAGTACCAGGGCCTCTGCCATCTACTATGGTACCGTCCTTGGCACCAATGCCTCAAGCACCTACTACGGGACCGATCGTGATTTCGGAACCACCCAAAACTTCATCATATTCCATACAAACTTCTGCTACAGTACCAATGGCCCTTTCAGCACCAAAAATAGTATTCCCAGCTCAGGTCACTACCCCCCCCCATGCAGCTTACTGGTCGGTGCCGAAAGGTGAGATTTATTTTTATTTATTTATTTATTAAATAAGTGAGATACTACCCTATACTCCCCGTCGGCAGATCCCTGTTTTGGACCGCAGTGCAGTCCTTTTCTAGGGGATGTCAACCCACTCCTCCAGGAGCCTTTTGGAATTCTACGTAGTGAGAGTAGTGGATCAGCTCCTGGTGGCCAGAGGAATCCCAGCTTCTTCCAAATCCTCCCTCCCACCTGGAGCAGAGGAATTTTCTCCACAGACTCTGATACATAGGTTCATAGGTAGGTACTAGGCTATTAGCCCTAGGGCCTGTATAAGCCTAGCCAAAAAGGTACCCTGGCTTTTGCCACCCAAGAAAATTATTTTCCTGTGCCCCTGTCAAGCAGAGGCACAGAAGTGATCCCTGTGGTGAATTTCCTATTTCCCATCCAATCATCAAGATTTTTCTTGAAGAGTGCTAATGAGGAGCTCTGTTTGACATAGATAGGTAGTCTGTTCCAGAGTATGGGAAGTCTCTGAGACAGGAATCTATCCCTTCAGCATGTTTTGTTTATTGTGGTGCCAAGGTTTAGGTCCCTAGAGCATGTAGCTCGAAGGGATTGGGATTTCTTTAAGTGGAGCATGTCCAACAGCTCTGGGTTTGACTTAGTTTTGTATGTTAAGCAGAGATCGCCTCTGAGTAGGCGATATGCGACAGAGTAAAGCTGGAGTTTTTTGAGACTGTCTGCGTAGGGCATCTGTTTGAGGCCAGTAATCCTCTTTGTGAGGTATTTCTGTGGCCTTTCCAGTTGTTGTAGATGCATTGTGAGGTACATACCAAAAGGGGCGTTGTACTCTATAATGGGTCTAATGGGTGATGAGTAGAATGGAACAATGACCTCTTTTTTCTGGATGAGAAACCTTTTGTGATGAGGTGAACCACGTAGAAGGATTTCCTGATCACTGTAGCGTGTGATTATCAAAGGAGAGATTACTGTCCACCTGTGTCCCAAGGTCTCTTATCACACTTTTGGCGTTAAGTAGACTACCACATATGTGGTAGTTCATGGGTACAGAGTTTTTACCAAAGGGGATGACAATACACCTTTTGGCATTGAGCTTCAGGCCATGGCTTTGACACCAGGCATCTGTCTCAGTGAGACCCTTTTGTAGTATGTCTACATTGTTAGGAGTTTCAATTATGGCTCCTAGTTTGCAGTCATCTGCAAACTTTATTAGCCAAAGACCTTCTGTGTTAGCCTGTACTTCAGAGAAGTAGATACCAAAAAGGATAGGACCCAGGACTGAACCCTGTGGTACTCCACTTCTCACTGGTCTGAAGTCGGATTTGGAGTCTGCTACTTTCACAGTGTGGGTTCTGTCCGTGAGCCAGCTGGCAACCCATCTTGTGGCAGATGGATTTATACCTAGTTTAGTGAGCTTATCTATAATTCCAGAGTGGGAGATGGTGTTGAAAGCCTTGGCGAGATCTAGATAAGCTGTGTGAACCACCTTACCCTCATGTATGGCTTTGGTGACTGCTTCAAAGTAGTCAATCAGGTTTAGGAGACATGATCTGCCTTTTACAAACCCGGACTGGGTAGGGTCCAGAATTTGGAGATTACCAATGTCTTTGTTTATGAGTTCCATGATGAAACGTTCCATGGCCTTGCAGACCAGGCTTGTCAGGCTAATGAGGCAGTAGTTCCAGGGGTCCGTCGTGGCTCCCTCTTTATGGAGTGGGATAACCGTCACAGTTCGCCATTCAGTGGGCACAAAGCCTGAGGTGAGGCTATGATTGAACATGGTACTTAGGTAGGGTGCCATTTCATTTTGTAGTTCATGTAGAACACAGCCTAGGATATTGTCAGGTCCCATGGATGCTGTGTTCTTGGCTTTGGAGAGTGTGTTTTTTACCTGTGCAGTCGTGATTACAGGAACTTTGCATTCTTCCGGTATAGAGATGGGCCCTCTAGGGGGTGAGAGGGGGGTAAAGTTAGCACTGAATCTATCTGCCAGGATGTTGGCAATATCAGTTGGTTCTGTATATTTAGTGCCATTGTGCTGTAACTCAGTGTCAAAGGAAAAACTTCAAAGACCAATTCACGTTAGGTTCAAGCAAGACACCCTTTATTACTTGCAGCAAGGAGACAAAGCATGTAGGCACAAGGTTTGTCTGAATTACTGGTGATTAGTATGTTATTCTTATACAGTTCTCTTCCTGTCACACAGAAAATGTTACTATTCTATTGCTGACGTAGTTAGACACAGCTTTCTGTATGTTCTACAGAAAATGTTACTAGACTTAATGCTGACTAGGTTAGATTATTTGCTAGCCTGCAAAACATTTTATGAAAAACAACCTGGCCTTGGGCTTATTTTAGCCCATTTTAACTTTTCAATTCTTCAATTGTACTGTTCTAATACATGTGTTACATTTTGTCTGGATTCAAGGTACATTTCTAGCTTTAGTACAAGTAATGCTGACTATGGTTTATACTTTCAAGCATCTATTGTTTTCTTTATCAAAGCTTCTAGCAGCTGCCTACTTTCTCATGGCATAAACAGAAATTAATATCTCTTTGTTAGGTTTTATGACATAAGCAGAAATGAAATGTCTCTTGTTATTTTCATGACATTAGCAGAAATGAAATGCCTCTTGTTAAGTTTCTAATAGCTGTACATATTCATGCAGTGTGAACAGAATAAATGTATTAACCCTTTTAAACCTTGAATGCACTAAGCGTGCATATTAGTATTATATATTTTTGTAACACTCAGCATTCCTCTTTTCAATATTCCTCCTTCAACCTCCTTGGAGGTATTGAAGCCCTCGACACTGATGCCTAACCCAGTACCAGCTTTTTCGGTTCCATTGGTAGATCTTACTGTGGCTCCGAAGTTTACCCTATGGCCATCGACTCACTCGGAGCCAAGCCATCCTCGGGATTGAGACTGGTCTGTCGGCACCATGATCCCTAGTACTGCGTCTGTTTTTCATATGGCACTGTGTACTATAGGTTCTGGTTGTCTTGGTGGCACAGAGTCCTCTTGTGGCTCCTTCCCTGGGGATGGGCTCATCGGAGCGGGGTGTGACCCTCGTCCCGAGGTTGTCTTTCTCGGCTCGGGGATCCCATCCCTCTTCAGATGGGGCTGATTTCCAGGTGATGGAGAGGGCACTTGCCTCTGCAGGCTCACAGCTGGTCCCTTCAGTGCCAGAGACCCATATATATCTGTCCTCTGAACCACAGATGACACAGTCAACTACTCTGGGACATCAAGCACGGAAAACCTCAAGATACCCTTCCACAGGGTACCTACTCTTCAGATTCCTCCTCAGATGTTTCCGCTGAGGAGGTACCACATAAGAGATTGTGCAAGAGGAAGCACGTGGATTCCCCCGAGGAATCCCTTACCAAAGGTACAGATTACGATGAGGGGGCAGGGTCTCCACAGCCGCCCCCTGAGGATGTCTACTTTGGGAACATACTGGAAATTTTAAAGCAGCGGGGAGACTGGAAGTCCACCAACCCTTCCTCTTGCAAGCTTTCTGTGCTTGACCCTCTACTTCCTGGGTGACCCCGCCTGCAGATGACCTAATTCAGCTCATCGTGCAGCACGCTTGGAGGAATCCTGACACCATTGAACCTATCCCCCGGAGACCAGACAAAATTCTCTCTCCATCAGAGGACAACCCACACTTGTCCAAAGGCCTACCAGTAGACGCTATGGTGGTGGTGGTGGCCACTAAGAAAGAGCTCGCCGAGGAGAGCTCTACTATCCATCCCCCAAACACGGAGTCTTGGACAATAGGCAGGCTAGGGAAGCGGGTGTATTCTTTATCGACCTTTGCCATTCGGTCCTGGAACTACTTGGCACATTTTACCCAGCTCCAGAAAGACCTAATCTCAGAACTCTCTGGAACCTTAGCAGGAGCAGTTTCTGATGAGGTACGCGACAAAATTGAGTCACAGCTTGCCACCCAGGAGTCCATATATAACTTGTCCATATGGTTGATTTCTCATACTACCGAAGGGGCGGCTAGAGCAGCAGGTGCAGGTGTTGTCATGAGACGTCATGCCTGGATGCAGCTGTGTGATTTTTCTGGAACCTTTTAAGTCTTCCTTTTTCAATGCTCCTATGGAGGCCTCTTCTCTTTAGGCCCAAAGGTAAAAGGCACTTTAGCCAGGTGTGAAAAGGATGGTAAGACCCTGTCTACCATGGGCTTGCATTTTTCCACCCCCCCAATAATCCTTCTATTGGAATCAGAGGAGTGGAAAGACATGGTACAAGAAATCCCAGGACCTTTCCGCAACACACGTGGCGAGTTTACTCCCCGGGGCAGAGGCGGAAACTCATCTGGAAGATGCCCCTACAGAGGCAGAGGGGGCCCTCATAATCAGGGATCCAGAGACTCTTTTTCTAGACAGCCATATCAGTGCTCCTGAAGAGCGGCCTGATTGCTTACCTCTGGAAAAAGTTGGGGAGACGATTTTCTCTGCACCACCTTGCTTGGCAGCCCATAACCACAGATTATTGGGTGCAGCCGATAATTACCAGAGGTTATCACATACCCTTCAGTCTTTACCCAAGGCCGCTAAGGCATATTCCCGACCTTCCACCCAGTCAAAGGGAAGCAGCAGCTCAAGAAATACAAAAGCTGCTTCTAAAAAGAGTCATCCAAACAGTCCCACCAGACCACATAGGATCCGGATTTTACTCAAGGTTCTTTTTAGTGCCAAAAAAGACAGGGGACTGGAGGCCAGTCTTGGACTTCAGCATCCTAAACAAATTTGTCAGACAAACAAAATTCCGGATGGTCACGGTTCAGTATATCCTCCAATTTCTAGAGAAAGACAATTGGATTTGGTCAGTAGATCTTCAGGATGCGTATTACCACATAAAAATGGACAAACGCTCCAGAAGATTCCTCCGCTTCCTGCTGGGAGCCAGTCACTACCAATTCCAAGGGCTGCCCTTTAGTCTCTCTACAGACCCCAAAGCGTTCACCAAATGCATAGCAGTGGTAACAGCTCACTTGAGACTACAAGGATTTTGGGTGTTTCCATATTCTGATGATTGGCTCCTTACCACCCCCACCAAGTGTCTACTTGTTACAGGCTTACATTACACCCTAAACCTAGCAAAATCCTTGGGGATCGCAGTAAATGAAGAGTGATACAAATTGACCCCTTCTCAAAATCTGAAATTCATAGGAGCAACTTTCATTACTCACTCTTGCCCTAGTCTCCCTTCTACTTCACAGGTTGGAAAGACTAAGGTCTCCACTCCAGGTGATACTCTCTCGGGACAAAGTTTCAGCTTGGGCAGTCCTTCAACTACTAAGATCAGTGGCAGCATCAATTACAATAGTTCCCCTAGCAAGACAACACATGAGGCTCCTACAGTGGCTTTTACTAATGCAGTGTTCCCCTTTGACTCATCCTATGTCCTTTCAGATCCACATAACAAATCGATGCAAACAAGACTTATTTTGATGGATGAAGCCAGAAAAAGATCTATGGAGTTGTCCTTTCTCCACCTCTCAGCCCAATGCCATATGACCGTGGACGCTTCCCTGATGGGGTGGGGGGGGAGACGGTCTAAGGCACTTGGTCATCCATGGAGGTCAATCTGCATATCAGTGTTCTAGAACTGAGGGCAGTGCTTCTAGCGTTACAAGCATTTTAGTCTGTCCTTCTGTAGGGACAATTGCTATCCAGTCCGACAACATGTCCGTAGTCTAGTATATCAACAAACAAGGAGGAACCAAGTCCTAACAGTTGTGTCAGGAGGCCATGAGAATTTGGCAGTGGGAGTTAGCTTCTAACTGCTTTGTGATAGCAATGCACATTCCTGGGGATTCCAACGTAATTTCAGACAAAATGAGCATATGCATTTTCCTGCCTCACGAATGGTCCCTCAATCCTGTCATAGCGGCGAAGATCTTCAGTCGCTGGGGCCAGCCTTGCTGCGATCTATTCGCATCCCCAGCAAACTACAAATGCAGCAGCTACTTTGCCTTAATTCCCCTGCAGGGGGAGTCCCTGAGGGACTCTCTAGTACATGATTGGCCCACAGGACTTCTTTATGCTTTCCATCCCTTTGCTCTGATCCCACAATTTCTAAAGAAGGCTCTTTGGTTGAGAAGCAGAGTAATCCTCATTGCACCCTATTGGCTCCAACAAGTTTGGTTTCCCTTTCTTTGACCTCATCTTGTAAATCAACCATGGATTCTGGATCCAACTCTGGAATTGCTGTTGCACACACAAGGGTTGACACATCCAAACATATCGAGCTTCAAACTGACAGCTTGGTTCCTCCGTTTCCAGTAATTGCCAGGCAAAATAACCTATCCTCCCCTGTACAACACATTCTTCTGGCTTCCCATAAACCATTCACCAGGAAACTCTCTTAGCAAGTGGAAAAGATTCATAATTTGGTCTCGAGAGAAGGGAACATACCCATTTTCAGCTCCACATACTTTGATAATGGACTATTTATCAAACCTACTCCATTCAGGAGCGGCAGCTTAAACTATTCGAGTACACCTGGCGGCTATCTCTAACTTCCACAATGGCTTCCAGGACTCATCCTTGACTTCTCACCATCTCTGAAAAACCTTTTTGAAAGGTGTCATGCACATTAAGCCACCCTTCAAAGAGCCAATCAATCCCTGGAATTTAACACTAGTTCTACTATCCTTGACTCGTCCTCCTGTCGAACCTGCTGCCACTTGCGATATAAAATTTTTATCCTGGAAAACTTTATTCTTGGTAGCTATTACCTCAGCAAGATGAATATCTGAACTACAAGCCTTGTGCATAAAACGTCCTTACATGGTTTTCCATAAAGACAGAGTATTACTCTGGATTAATCCCACCTTCTTATCCAAAGTTATTTCCAATTTGACTATGAATCAAACAATTGATCTGCCAGTTTTCTTTCTAAGTTTTTCTAACAAAGAGTAAAAAGGTCACACAGATAACCAAATAGTTAAAAAACACAAAAAGAAAAATCTAGCAAAGCTAGACTTCTGACTGTGTGATACCTTAAACCTCTTGCGTCAGAGGCCTCATGGGATATATGCAAATCACCCTTTAAGGATATCAACTTTGCTAGATTTTTCTTTTTGTGTTTATATTATATTTTCCTATCTAATATGTAACTTTATATTCTTCTGTAAGAAATGTTATGCAAGAATGCCTTTTGCTTATTATATATCCTTTACTACTGTAATATTCAACAATATAACCTCTTTTGCCATGAATGTTACTACTTGTGGAGCTTTTCTCCTCGGGCCTCCACTGAAAATGGGTTGCTCTGACCCAGTGGACTCTCCCAGTCAACAAATTCAAATAAATAAATAATATATATATATATATATATAAATATATATATACACACACACACACACACACACACACACACACACACACACACACACACACACACACACACACGCACACACACGTATAGACTCAAACATTGCTTGGGGAAGAGGGAATACTGCAAGATACATCAGTTTTGATATGTACATATTTCCCTGTAATTGCAGTTAAATTCTCACAGTTCTGAGGATTGCACGTACAGTCTCAGAACATATAATGGGAACCCATAAAAGCATACATGCTTTGGATGGAGGAATGCTTCCTCAAAATTACTTGTAACGAGTTCAAAAAGAATATAATATCCTTCCCGTGAGTTTTTGCTTGTTGGTGCATATGCCTCAGGTGAAAGCCTCTGCACCTGGTCATTCTGATGTAGTGATGTACAGAGTAAAGTCGTCTGCAGTCTCTGCTGGGTGTCAGAAATGTGTCACCCACCAAGAATATAACATGTATCTGGCGAGCACCATAGTACTGCAGTGGTCACAGTACCAGCAAGGAGTACTGTAGAACGATACGGGTGATAATACTCCCAGCAGAGACATGGTGTATAGTATATGAAGGAAGGAGTGCACTAAGCTCTGCATTGTTATTATAATGCTGACATTACATGGCTTTAAAGCCAAGGGGGACTTAAAGAAATTTAGGCTGACCTTGTTATGATGTGCAAAGGTTGAGACACTCCATTATCCACAGCAACTTCCTTTTCTCAGAAACCATCACAACTCATCGCCCATGATATGCTATTTTGTTGTTCCCTAACACATAGCACTATGATAATACAGTACTTCAGATTATCCACCCTGAGCAGAGACATGAATTCAGATGTTTTGTTTGTTTGTGTCTTGTTTGTGTCTTTCGGCTTTTCCCGATTAGGGGTCGCCACAGCGGAACTCCGGTCCGCTAATAATTGGCAGTTGATTTTACGCATCGCTTGCCAGGCCTGACGCACAACCTTCAATGAAGGTACGCCCATTCACGCATGTCTCCACGCAGAAGACGCTCTAGCTGAGAATTGAACCGGACAGCGTCTTACTGTGAGGCGACAACGCTACTGCAGCACCACTACCGAGGTCATAGACATGAATTCAGATGTAAATACCAAAATAATGAAAATTAGTGATACGGGTACTCTGGTGGTAAAGTACATTGTGTGGCTAATTGTTTGGCTGATGGTGTTCATGAAAGGTAGAGGCAGTTTGGATGACAGGATTAGTGATTGCTTGTTTTTGCACACAGATATAGGCATATGCATGTGTAGCTCATGCAAATACTCTTACAGTATTTAAATATTGAGAACTAACTGCTTTGAAACAGGCCTCCAGAAAACATGGCTGGTGAGAGAAGTCATGATGGAAAAAATACAGTTCCAGGAGGAAAATTGTTTATTGGTATGCAGCTACAAACAGGTTCAGCTGTTTTTTGTGTGTGTGGAACTCCTGAAATGCATTCCTAGAAAGACAGGTTTTTCAAGTTATTAAATAGGCATACAAGTCAGTATTCTCCCTCCAGTCCTTTAAACCATTTTTAAAGACTTCCTAGCCAAAATGTGGTTCTGTTCTTGCTGATCCCCAAGAAAAACTATATACCTAAATATGAACAATTACATCTTCATACAATGCAACTGTCCCTTCTTTACTCACTTCCTTACTTCAATTTATTTCACATCTCTGACTCTCTTTCTAAGTATGCTATAACCCTGTTTTTTCTGTCACTTCATGTGACATTTCCTGTCATTTCTCTATAAGTGGCTAAAGTTTCTCTAAATATTAAATCATTGTCATATAAGTTGTAATCTAGTCTTAACCTATGTTTTCACATTGTTTATTTTGGCATAGTTTTTGTATTATTTTTGAAGATTGTAATTTTTTTTTTATTAAAATGTTTTTGTAATACATTGGAACTTTTTCCCCTGGGCCTCCATTGAAAATGGGCTTCTGCCCAGCTGGACTTTCCAGGTAATTAAATGTCAATAAATAAAATGCATAAATAAATAGTTTGTTCCAAAATATATCTATGTAAAGTATGTTTTTACCTGGAAATAGTACTACCAGTGCTACCATCAATATTCATTTCATGCTAATCTATTTCAGATGGCTTCAACAGAGAAAAGTGCACATTTGTGAGAGGAGACATTAGGAGCGCATCTGTTGTTGAGACTTACTTAACAGTTAAACTAAGGCTGGCAGACATGTTGCTATGATTATTTTACCCAGCACAAATCCCAGCTAAAGATAAAGAGGGGAAGGAAGAAACTAAAAGGCTATACAGAATCTTTCAAGTAATGTAGTATTCTAATAGTATGCAACAGTGTAAAATGCACACAAACATATTAATTCAAGCAGGGAACAAAGTCCCATTATTGTCTATCTGCATTACATTTATTCAGTGGCACTGTCCGCTGTCTCTGTTTACTAGTTTTCTTTTTGAAAGCTATAGGATATCTAGAGCTTTACTACTTTTACATGGCAAAACATTCTATTGGATGCTAGTCTTAAAGAGGGGGGGGGGGGTCTGTAATGTGCAGTCACAAATATGTGATTTGTTCTCTCTTTTTTTTATTTCTTTTCTTTTTATGATCAAGACTGCAGTATCTTGGGAAATTCATTTTTTTTTCTGAGATGCACTGAGCTATGATTTTGGAGTTTTATTTGTTATTCATTTATGTACTTATTGTTTGGTAACTGGATAGGTGGACTGGTCAAGAGATCCTTGTCAGCCACTACCTGGGCTTAGAGACATTAAAGAGTGCAACTACATTTAAGTTATACACTTTAGATATGATAGAATGTTAAGTTTACATAGCTGCAAAACTTTAGAAAGTTTATTTAGAGTTATTATACAGTTTTTACAAATTTAAATTTTATATAGTTCTTAAACATTTCTAATAAAGTTGCAGCTTTACATTAGGTTTTTAACAGTTTGTATGGGTTGGAATATAGTTTAGCTGTATGAAATTACTCCTTAGAGGTTCATATCTAAGAGCAGGAGCATGAGGTGTGCAGTCCATATGTTGCATAAAGAATGTAACAGTGAAAATGTGAATTTCAGTCATCACCGTTTCATGCGAGTTTAGTGATTATTGATCGCTAATGTACCACACCGTAATTATGGAGCCCAGTCCATGCTTACGCTAATCGAACTGATAATAAGTTTATTCAGTGAGATAACCTACTCAGATTCCTTCAAGTTTCTGCCACAAAAGTCTACTTTTTATTTGTTTTCATTCATATAAGCATAGTTTCTGAAATAGTTGGTAGTCTAACACAATTTTTTTTATCTCCTCCTATATGCTGTAGTCTTGACAATTAGGTTTGATTCCTTTCCTTCTGGGTGTCTCTAAACAAGTCACTAGACTATAGACAGTGCTCCCAGGTTGCCACTGAAAGTAGGCATTTGTATACACTGGTCTTACATGGTTACCAAGTGTATAAAAGTAAAAGTGTTATAAGATACAAGTCTGCTTGCTTTCTTTTTCTGTTAATGCATTAGTTACAAGAGTAAGCTTTCTCTGCACTCTTCCTGATTTAGTAATGTATTTGTAGATGCATGGTCTGCCTCCTAGGCTATTTTATGAATATGTTAATTGCACGCATGGGATTTCTTATGGTCTTTCTGACATGCTAATATTGATAGATGTTCAGATGCATTATAACCAATAGGACACTTTATATTGGAGTCACAGGGTTTCATCGATTATAAGGGGGGAAGGCCAACTTCTGTCCTGTTTTACTAAATCTTAACAGTAGTAGAATAATGTGTTCTAATGCATATTAAAACATTATTTGTATATAACTGCAACATTTTACTCAACCATCATGATTAAGTCCATAATTTATTCTATCCATACAGCACATTGGTTTTGTACTAACTAGGTAAGTATTTCCATTTTTTATGGATGTTTTCCAGTCTGTTGGTTGATGACAATGAGTTTCCATGTTGGCACAATCCTTGGGGCATCCATCAGGATTTTCCTGCTTTACTTAATCCGTGTTACCTCCCAGCAATTTTATACATGTGCACCCCAAATAGTGCTGGGCTTGCATGCCAGCATGTTACAACACGAGCGTATTAGCAACAGTGCTTATGCTGTTTGGTGGATGCTTGTCCATGGCCCTATAGCCCCCTTGCTGTCACATCAAGCTTCCCCAGATGTCAGTCATCCACAGACCAAGTTTCCATCTCTTTACTAGGATTGGAAAGCCATTGACTCTAATTCACTGTAGTCACCCTAGATGGCTTTTCCAGCATCTGATTTCCTAATCAGACTTGAACTATCCAGATTTCAGTTGAGGATTTATTCCTATCTTCCAGAAATCTGCCTAACTGTCCCCATGTTTTAATGATCCAAACTTTATTTAATCCCAACAAAAATTTACATTCAGCTATAAACAGTAGCTCTTTACATATTTATTAACTGTTTCTCTTCAATTTATCTCTCATCGCATTTCTAGAATGCAGTAATTGTATCATTGGACAATAATCTTTCTGTTGTACAAAGTCCCAACATCTTTCCTTTTGACATGTTCATTAGTTTCTCTCCGTTAGACAATCAGTCATCCACAACAGGTCTTGGGCTTCTCTCCTTACCACACCATATTATTAATGAAGGTTTATAATCATGTTCCTAATTAAGAAAAAAGTTCCCAACAAATAACATATTTCTAACCATATACAAAAAAATGAAAAGAAAACTAACAAAGGAATAGGCTAGCCTCTCCTTTATAAATGTATGAATCATACAATAGCAATGAGGTTAATCATTTTCAAAACAATATGCACATTCCATTGTGGTTCAGACCAAAACATTCAGTAATTCATCCTTCTCTAATCAATTCCCTATACATTTTCCAAGGTAACCAGCTAGTAAAATATTTTTCCCTGGGTGTGTTGCCTTTGCTTTCTTCTTTCAAGTATTTCTTTTGGCTCTGTCATCCATCTGTCACTAAAGTAACTTCCATTCTTTTCAGTATTTCTCTAGATTCTGTTTTTTTTTTTTGTTAGTGCTTATATCACATACTGAATGTGATCTTTTCATTTTATTTTAGTGTATTTCACATTCACACTGTCTGTGACCTAACAGATAGCATACTCTGCTTTGGAGATGGAAGATCAGAAGACTGTGGCTCCTATTCTCACCTCACATGATTGGATTACTTTCCAGTACAATAATCTTTCTGCTGTACAAAGTCCCAACATCTTCCGTTTTGTGTATTGCAGCCTTTGGGAGTGTTCCAGTCCTGATTGTGCCATACTATGGATGACACACTAAACTGAGGTCCCATCTGCCAGTGTTGGTGGTAGTTCAAGTAGATGCTGGTGCTACAGCAGTAAGTTACTGAAAAGTGTGGAGGAAGTTCCTCATTGCCTTGGCCAAATTCCCTTTAGTCAGTATGATTAACACTTCAGGTCTCCCGTAAAAAGAGGCCACTGGTCTGTTGGAACTAACCCAGTCAACAAAGGTAAATAAGTAAAAAGTCATATCTTAGCAGCATAGGTTTCACAGGTATCTGAATGCCTTGCCTCAGAAGCCCTGCTAAGATCAGCATAATTCATCCCTAAAGCTTGCCAGTCTTAAACATGAACAGAAGATAAAATATATGTACGTGTATTCCCAACGCTGCCTTCAAATGACTTCCAGGAGTGCGTGTCTACATTTGGAAACGTCTTTCTCAGTCTTTGTGCCCTGTAAAAATATGCAAGAAGACACCTCCAGGTCAGTGTCATCAAAAGTACACGACTTTGTTGCATATGTGCACATTAAACACATAGTTCTCCTTATTGCTCTTCAGTTTCCTCCCACAGAACTTGCTCCTCATTCTCTGTCTCTCACTCTGTGCAGTTTATCCACATCCTTGAAATTTAATTCCCTTAGCAGCTCATATGCTGTATTCCTTGGTGTTTTTTTTTTCATCTATGGATCTTCTTCCCCATCTTCCATCAGTAATAATTTTTGTGAAGGTGTTTTTAACAAAAGATCTAGCTACTCTATGCTTCATGCTACACTATTCCTTCAAAATCTCATCCCAGAAGCCCATACTTAAGCTGTACTGCACTACTGTCCCAAGAGACTCATAAATTCTGACTTCTTAGTTGCTGCCAATTGTAATACTTCGTTCTTCTTATCTTTCCAGTGCCTAAGATCATTTTTTTAAAGTATATCTGCTATCCTTTTACTAGGTAATAAATAAGTCATCCAGGCATGAAGCCTTTGTATAGCTAACAAATTTCACTTAAATTCCACCACTTGTTTCACTGCATACGGTAAACTTCCATTGTATTCACTTAACCCCCATACAGTACACCTTTTAAAATTCTTCTCATTCCATTTAATTATCATCATAATTATTTTCCATTTTCCAAAATCTTTCTGAACTGAAAGAGATATAATACCTTTACCTGCACTGCAGTTTAATATAATACTGTGTTAGGTACATTCAACCTTCTACATTCATACCTCTTAACACAAGAAATCTGGACAAAGCTTAGACGAATGTGGGAACAAGGTCCCAAAAAAAGGCCCGATTTTAAATGTTGCTCTTATAAACTTAGAAAGAATAACAGGAGTTGTGTTGGCAAACATTTTCTGAAGCATATGAAGTCTGGAACTCAAATGAATGTCATTATTTAGTGACTTAAATCCTTAGTGATTTGCCAGAGAACTACAAGTTTTATGAGGAACAGGTTAAAAACATGAGAATATTAAATATTAAAAATACGAGAAAAAATTCATTCCATAGGCAATATTAACTTATTCTGAGCAACTCCAAGCTACAGTGGATTTAGCCCCTATCTTGTACATAATCCAGAAATGCCTGGTGCACATATAGCAATAAAGGTAACGGGTAACCGTTTGAAAGGTCAGGATCTGCATGAATGAGTCCCAAAATATGGACACTGAATGACCAAAAAATGGACTTGCACATATTAAGTCCAAGATCGTGATTTCTTGTAACATTTCCTTTTCTCTGCAGTGTGACAGTTTCAGAGTTGGTATATACAATTTCAATGGGTAGGGGCACAAGGGGGGGCTTGTCCCCCCTTCAAAAAAAGATGGTCTTTTTATCTTCAATATGTCAGTACTCAGTGTTATAAGTGCTGACATTTTAATAGGGAGCTAAGGTAACATACGTAATCCATTGATACACTTTCTGATCTAGTGCCGATTCTGTCCTGTTCGATTTTTCCAATAATATATTTTTTAACATTTTTTTTAATAGACTCCTACAGTGTTTTCCCAAGTGATACCCCTAAATACTTATGTATTTATCTTTCCATAAATGTACTTTCTCAGCAAGTTTTCCAATAGCAGTATAGTTAACTTCCGCTGCAAGAATTTAAATTTTCTTTACCTTATAGCTTGATGCTTTACCAGGTTTATTCAGCTTAGCAATGTCTTGTTCATGGTGAGTCAAACAGATTAATACATAATACAAAAGTAATTATATTTTAAACTTCTCACCCTGTAGTTTGTTCCCCTCCATGTCTTATGACATCTGTAAAGCAGTTAAAGGCTCCAAGGTTAGCTCAAACGTAAATTATGACAGTGGGCATCATTTTATTGTTCCACTGTATATTCTTAAGGCTAAGCACATGCTTTTGTATAACCCTGTTAGTGACTTTCTATATGCCAAGGCTCATTATCACTAAAGAATCCTTCTCTTCTCTGCCTTTCTCAACAGCAAAAGCATCAACAAAATCTTATCAAGGGTCTACCGTCAACAAACCCACACTGATCATTATCTATCAAATTTAGTACTAACCTACCTACCTACCGTCTTCACTGCTACTGTCATAAAGACCTTGTAGTCATGATTTAAAATTGACATTAATCTGTGTAATAAAGATAACTCCAATATTTTTGTTTCCTAGGGATCACTGTCACCACAGCTTTTCTCCATGATGCTGTTTTTTAATTGGTCTCTAATACCAAATAAAAAAATACCAACTTAGACCTCACTTATTCTACCTGTGACCACCAAAACTCAGTTCACATATGTGGGGGCTTCCTCCCCAGTGCTGTCCTTTAAATACTTTGGTCAACTATTCTAGTGTAGCTGATTGCATCAACCTAACTACTGCTTTAGCGATTTAGTGGATTAGACGGATAAAGCCCAGACTGTGTTGCAAGTGACCTGAGTACAAATAGCGACTTTGACACATTGTAAGAGCTGGAGGAAATAAATGGTGGGAGTGAGTGGCTGTTGTCTGTTCACCCATGGGGGGGGGTGCTTCTGGCTTGCCATATGGGTGACAACACACTTGGTAGGAGCAGGTCTGTTGAGCCTGCACTACAGTGTGCAATTACACTGTGAGCTGAGGGGAACACAAGAGGGCAACTGTAGCAGAGTTCAGGAGCGCCACTACAGTGGAGGGAGGCTACTGTGGGAAGGAGGTTAGCCACCCTGCAAGACTGGCTTGCACTCTGCCATCTTGTTCGCCTAAGTGGCTGAGCTCATTCTGGATTCCTGGGCAGGAATAAATGGGCCATAGAACTCTCACCTGCATGGGAAATCCCCAGCTCCAGTGACTTGACAAATTTGCCGATTGGGTACAGATAAAGGAGCCATCTGGCTCAGTCTATTGAGGGTGAAAAAATATATCCTCCCTTATAAGCCTTAGTAACTCTAAGTTTTGTAACAAGTCCTTATTTCAGGTTCACTCTCGCCATTATTTACGCTGAGATTCTTATTTCAGAATATTGCCCAAAATACTTGGCTAACAACACAGGATCTCTTCTGGCGCTCTCTTCAACCTCACTTTTCATATTTACTGTAATCCTATGTGTCCTCTGCTGTTTAAGGTGTACTGTCAGTGCTTTCTAGTAATCTGAAGAGTTTTACATTTTTTACCCCTTAGACTGTTGAAGAAACTTGTGTGTTGTATGGAAAGCTCTTCCCTTTCCCATTTTACCATCTGTAACACAATCACCTTCCCACAACTTACCTTGTAGGTCCTCCAATGTTTCTTCATTGTTTCCTTATTTATTCTAATTATCTGGGCTATCTGATAGCATATTTCCTTTTTTAACTTCACTTTAAGATTATTTCATTCTGCTAATATGTGGCAGTTATACTTAATCGTAGCAAGAAATCTACAATGTCTCTCCAGATTTTCACATGTCATGAGCATGTTGATGGAATATGGCTGAAAATCGCTCTTAAAAATTGAGTCAAGTTATATTGGTTCAAGATTCTGTAGGCCCTTAAGAAAGGAAAGTAAGGGTTGATAATCCAGATAATTACAGTTTCTCTAGGCTGACTTTTAAAAGCAGAGCTGGTCATCCAGTAGTTGAGCCCATAATCCCAGTCACCTGTCATAGCCACTGTTGTGTACACCTCATGTGATAATAAACATGCATTAAACCTTTTAATGCAACAATCTAGGACAAAGTCAAAAGATAATGGGGGGGGGGGGGGGCAAAGGCCAAAATTAAAGAAAAGATGTTTGTTTATATATATGTAAAGTTGCAAGAACAACAGTTTTTGCTCTGGAATGCATTTTCTGAACTATGAAGTTCTGACCTATGAAGTTTGTTAACTCAAATTTCTGTCAGTTAGTGACTGCAGTCTTCGGTTATTTCTCAGAAAACTACACATTTCAAGGAACAGACAACAAATATGAGGTAAAGATAACATTCTGTGACTTTGGGGAATTTTTCAAGTTTGGTACATATGAAACAGTAGCCACAAAAAGAAATATTCTAATGTATTTCATAAAAAATGCACAATAGTCCTGTAAAGCCAGGCATTAAATTGAGAAAATGACAGGAGAGTAAGTTGTCTTCATAAACGGTTAGCTCCCACCCATTTAGTGGCTGCAGTCTTCAAATACTTGCCAGGCCAAAACTATGAAGCAAAGTCATGGAAATTATGCAAATTGGCTTTACCATAAAATTTGATACATACAAACCAGTAACCAGAAAATGCATATCCCAGTTTATTTCATACAAGTCTATACTGACCCTCTAAAGCCAGACATTAAATTGTGTAAACAAGAGATTAAATTGTGCAAACAGTAAGACAGTGTGTTGCTTTCAGCCACAGTCTGTTCCCCATTTAGAGACTGCAATCTTCAATTATTTGCCAGACCAACAATGTGAAGCAAAGTCTGGGACATTCTGTGAAGCTTTCATCCACAGTTAATCCCCCTCCCTTATCTTGTGCCTGCGGTCCCATGATCCTTAATTATCTACTAGATAAAACTGGCAAAGTGAGGGCAGGGTGTCAGAATCACTGCTATTATAATCTGCAGCCACACACACACACACACACACACACACACACACACACACACACACACACACTGTCACAACATTTAGCAGATATCACTTAACTATGTACACCTCAAATGCTCAATTCATCACCTTCTCAAAAGTGACATTTAGTAAAAATATAGAGCTAGTTTCTCAGCTAACAGCTGCAATCAGTCAGGTCCTTTCTTGGGTAAAGTGGACCTGACTGCAGCTATTGTGGTGATGCCAGTAAACCAAGAAGAAGCTAATACAGAATTCCACCTTTTCTTAGCAATATCGGACCAGTTTGACAGCAGGTACAGAAGTCTGCATTGAGACGAGCTGCCCATCAAATTGCATTTCCATTGTTCACTGCAGTGGCTTGAGAATCCAGGAAAAGATGTATCTTTCGGCTTTTCCCGGTTAGGGGTCGCCACAGCGGAACTCCGGTCTGCTAATGATTGGCAGTAGATCTTTACATACCGAGTTGCCAGCTCTAACGCACAACCTTCAACGAAGGTACGCCCATTCACACATGTCTCCACACAGAAGACGCTTTAGCTGAGAATCGAACAGGACAACGTCTTACTGTGAGGCGACAATGCTACCGCAGCACCACCACCGCAGCATGGAATCCAGGAAAAGATGTAGTTCTCACAATTCTGGCCAGGTTAGTCGAAAGCTTGAGAATCAGGGCCCTGCCAAGTCTTTAAAATAACATATGCCAGCCCAACTTTAAATTAATAACTTCCAAACCAAAGTATACTCAAGGTGTAACATTTGTTTAAAAATATTTTGTGTACCCAACTTTACAGACATACTTCACCTGAAGATTTATCCTAAAAGATCTAGCCAAATCTTAGTCCCATAGTTCATCAAAGACTCTCCACCACCACCACTATTCCAGTAAAATAAAGTAGATTTTGATCTAGAAATGAAACATTTAGCCAGCAACAAATATTATGTTAACAGATTTACAACCCTCAACAACATAGAGTCTGGTTTAATTACAGCACTTACTCTTCTGTATCCAGGATTCTCGTGTATAGTACTTGCTGCTGTTTTACTTTTGCCTCATAACAGGACATAAACTTCCATAGGTTATTCCCTGGATAGATTTTGGTGTTTTAGGTTTTCCATGATACATTCCACATTCTTTCCACTGCCTCTGTCTGCTTCTCTTGACCTTAAACTGTCATTTTGTTTCACGATCTTCATGCCTTTTAGCTTATAATATAAGTATGATAACTGCCGGTGCTGTGTCACTAAGTTGATTGGGAAATACCATTTTTTTTTTGGTAGCGCTGTCGTCTCACAGTAAGACGTTGTCCCATTCGATTCTCAGCTATAGCGTCTTTTGTCTGGAGACATGCGTGAATGAGCATACCTTCAGTTAAGGTTGTGCATCAGGGCTGACAACTCGGCACGTAAAAATCTACTGCCAATCATTAGCGGACCGGAGTTCCGCTGAGGCGACCCCTAACCGGGAAAAGCCGAAAGACACAACAACTTATTACTAATGACATTTGGTTTAGATGTTAAGTAACTATATCAAAAGATTCTAATACAGCATCTGGTACATAAACAGCTTGATTAATTAATTAATTAATTAATTAATTAATTAATTAATTAATTAATTAATTAAACAATAGTAACTACTTGATTTACTTGATGGAATCTAATTAGATGCAGGAAATCCAAATTGGATATAAGAGATGAATAAGGTTAAGAGAACTTAACTGAATACCAGTGAACTTGGCTGTGAATAAGAGCTGGAAGTTAATCAAGTTAAATTGAACAGCTTTAACTGCAATTATCAGCTTGACAAAAAGATAACTCAAGAGCAGCGCATAGCTTAATCAGGTTGATATGCAAATATAATTTTGAAAGAAACGAAACTGGCAGACAAGCAGAAAACAGTCACCATTTATGAACTGCTCCCCAGCACAATTTTTGTGGGTCTACTAAAGGTGCTGGCATACTACTAGGAAGTGACACACCTTCTCACTGCTACTTCCTCAAAAAAAGCAAGTGCTTGAACTCCCACTAGCCTCATCTTCTATTTCTATATAGCCCTACCAACACCTTAGCCTACAAAGTATATGGTCCATCCTATGAGAACTTAAACTCTAACCCTAAAACTCATATACAATTCCCAAACAGCGACTTCTCTCTCACTTTCCCTAAACCTCTGCCCTCCCACCCCTAAAGTCTGTGATCACTCATTAAACCTAAAACTCCACCCACAAACCTAAATTCCCTGATCACTCTCCAACCCTAAAACACCCTTTCCAATCCATAAACCTAAAATTCCTTTTCCCTTTCTAAGCCTAAAATCTCCTTCCCTCCCCAGGGCTGCATGCCTTAACCCATACTCGTGTTCAAGGGTGAGCAGCAACTGCGAGGCACTCATGTCCAAGACTTTGACACAGTGGTTTTCCAGCGCTTGGGAGTTGGGTTCCTATAGTGCTTCTGTAGTAAGAATCTTTGTGTTCAACATCTTTGTATCATGTATAGTAAGGGTTAAAATGTGAAACTGCATTGCGTGCAAAGAAATAAGCTAAAATAAGTTGTTTTTCTTGTAAAGAATTTGCTGACCAAAGAGGAATGCACAGATGATACCTTAATCCAGGCACAAGCTTATCTTGTGCCTGACCTCTGACCATCTAAGGCTCCAGGATGTGAATTATAGCCTTGAGTGAAATTCCTTGTCTAGTAACCAGCCACTGTGTACGTGCAGGGAAGGGTATAAAAACCCATGTGAAGTGTACAGAATTTAGACTGCTGACATACCATGTACTTTGTAGCATGTCTCCATGCATGTAAAATAAACCTTTTTGCTTATTTTTATCTGTGTGATTCTTCCAGTATATGTTAAGAGTATTAAAATCTTTTGACAGCTTCTCATTTTTATTTTTATGAAGTCCAACCTCATTTCATTATAAAGGTCCAGTCACAAACTGACAGCTTTAATAGCCAAAGTATGGGAGACATTATGAAATAAGTTTCAAGCGCATAAAGCCACAGAAAAGAGACCTTATCATTTGTCTAAATGCTGTCTAGTACTTAAAAGTTACTTGGATGGGACTATTGATGACACAATTTGGGCTGAGACAAGCAGTAATGGTAAGGTGAACTTTTTTGTCTTTAACTGTAAACCATGTATGGATTATTTTCTTGACCTTACCATTTTCTGGAAGCCTGTTGTTGGATTTAATCCATCTGATGTCTTACTGGGTACTCAGTAATGCCTTCACAAGTTTTAGGCAAGAAAGGTCAGTTTTGCTTTGAAATCAAATACTATCATATGCTTAGCTTGTGGAAAGTACATAGTTTCTCTGTGTCTCTAAAGTATATGTTGTTTGAATTGATGACTTGTTATATTTGCATTAAACTTGGCACATAAGTTTTACTGCGGTGGTGGTGCTGCGGTAGCGTTGCCTCAAAGTAAAACGTCCTATTCAGTTCTCAGCTAGAGCGTCTTCTGTGTGGAGACATGCGTGAATGGGTGTACCTTCGTTGAAGGTTGTGCATCAGGGCTGGCAACTCGGCTCGTAAAAATCTACTGCCAATCATTAGTGGACCGGAGTTCCGCTGTGGCAACCCCTAACCGGAAAAAGCCGAAATACACAACAACAACAACAACAACAACAACATAAGTTATGCAATGAAAGATGTTACTGAAAAGGTATACCCATTTGGACTGCATAGTGTTGTAAGATTCTTTGTTGTGGCAGAAGACACACTAACTGTGAAAATATCTTAGCAAAGCTGTCAGTAGCAATCTACCAGGCACTTACCAAGATAATGTTCCTGGGTCACCTGTGAAAAGAGACTTGTGGGTTTACTCGAAGCCCTGTTTCTATGTTTGCCTCATTACATAGTTAAAAAGATTTCCTTGTTTTGTGTAGCAGCTTTTACCAACCATATTTCCTTACATCTGCTTTAATTATTTCCTGATTTACCTTCCTACATCCTTAGTTTATTTGGACTTCGCATTTTCCTCTTTTTAGATTATCATTTTATATATATATATGTATGTATATATATATATATATATATATATATATATATATATATATATATATATATATGTGTGTGTGTGTGTGTGTGTGTGTGTGTGTAATTTCATATTTTTTAGATAGGCCTCACATCATTAAAATACAAAATCGCATTTTTTTAATATACTTTAAATTAAAAACTGAGATGCCAGTTTTAGTATTTGTTCCTTTAACAAGCCAAAAAAATTAATTAACTGAACCCTCCTCGGAATAACTGCACAAATCTTATCTTTCAGTCCTTTTATTTATGACTTCATAGCTTGCTTCTAATTCAGTTCTACTAAACCATAGATTATTCTTTGCACTTAATTTTCTTTTGGTGTGTTTCCTTTTCCCCTGCATTCACAAACTTCAGCTACATAGTTTGTGCTCCTGAAAGTTATGCTGTGAGGCCTTGCATTTCAAAGGATTATACTTGTTATCTTCCTTCTAGTCCAGTATTTCTGCATTGGAGAAATTATCTAACTTGGGGAGATCCAGACTTGACTCATGGCTCAAACAAGTTTGAAACTGCTGCATATTTTTTCAGTATTAATTTGCTTGTGGGTGAAGGCTAAAAGCAGAAGTTATTAGTCAACAAATGAGTATTCAGTTGCAGATCACTGGAAGGGAATGTAGCACTAAGCCATCTGATTGTATCATTTGTTTGTTCATATGTTCATTAAGTTCACAGATTGATACTAGGTAAACAGCTAGTAACAGCATTAAAAGCCTAGCCAAGTAAGCTCCTTGAAGTCCTGTCTTGAAAGGCTACACAGGGTAACCAAAGGCTGAATTTATGGCTGCAATACATTTATTGAGATTAACTTTGAAAGCAGCCAGAGTACCACTTTATATATGTTCATAGGTCTGTACTAGGCTAATGACCACTACAAATGTGACCCACAAATTATATTTGATTTATAAGGGGTGATTTACTGACTGCCTCTGTCCATTAGAGGCACAGGAGCCAGACAAGGGGTGAATTTCCTATTACCCATCCATTGGTCCAAGTTGCACGTAAATAGTGAAAGGGAGGAACTCTGTTTCACATGGATGGGGGCCCTGTTCCAGAGAATGGGAATTCTCTGAGAAACATACCTGTGTCTCCAACATGATTTGTTTATGTTGCAAACAAAATATAGGTCTTTTAATCTAGTGGTTCTAATGTTTGCTTTGCGGATGTGTAAACGATTAATCAAAGCAAGGTCCAGTGATGCCTTGTCTGCCATGCAAAAATCACCTCTAAGAAGTCTGTATGATACCAAGTAGAGAGACAAGGCTTTGAGGCGATCATCTTAGGACATAGTGTTGACTTCCTGTATTCTTTTTTGTAAGGAACCTTTGTGCATGTGTCTGGTGAGGTACATACCAAAGGGGGCATTATACACTGTGAAGGGCCTGATGAGGGCTGAGCACAGTAGTGTGATGACCTCTTTGGACCTAGATGCTATGCCATTGCTTGTAAGTTGAGCAACATAGAAGGTTATTATCTACGTGAGTTCCCAATTCCCTGACTAGTGAATCAACTTTCAAGGGTGTTTTGTTGATGACATAGTTACATGGGGTGGCAGACTTCCCAAAAGGTACTATAATGCATTTCTTGATATTGAGTTTTAAGCCATGGTTTTGTCATCAAGAGTTTGTCTTAGACCGTCCGGAAAGGTGTGCTCATCTTGGTGGGATTCAGTGACTGTTCCCATTATGCAGTCATCTGCAAACTTGGTAAGCCAGAGGCCTTTGACATCCAAGAAGTAAATGCCAAGGAGGATTAGACCTAGCACAGAGAACTGTGGGACTCTACTGGTGACTGGCCTGTTTGTGGAGGTGACTTAACTGATTCTAACCTCCTAGGTCCTATCAGTGAGCCAGCTAGCTATCCAGCATGTTATAAAATAGTTCTGCAAGTTTGTTGCATTACCCAAGTGGGGTATTGTAGCAAATGCCTTAGCCAGATCTAGGTAGGCAGTGTGCACAGTTTTCCCCTCATCCATTGCCTTGGTGTCCTTTTCAAAGAAGTCCACCAGATTCAGCAAGCATGACCTTCCTTTGACAAAGCCAAACTGGGATGGATCCAGTATCTGGAGATCTCCTATGTTCGTGTTGATAATTTCCATGATAATTCTTTCCATGGGTATGCAAATAAGACTAGTCAGACTAATGGGACTCTAGTTTTCAAGATCTGTTGGAGGTCCTTCCTAATGAAGGGAAATGACCATCGCAGTCCTCCATTCATGTGGCACAAAACCTCTTTTAAAATGTTTAAGACTATAGTTAAATAATGACTCCAGGGGTCCTGATAAGTCATATTTTATACCATTTAGGAGGCATCCTGGGATATTATTGGAGCACATTGAGGCAGTGTTCTTGGCTTTCGTGAGTGCAGCCAGTACGTGCTCCCTAGTTACAGTTGGAGGGATTATCTTTGAGGGTATTATTGGGAGAATGGTTGGGGGTGAGAGGGGTAAAGTCAGAACTGAATTTGTCTTCTAACAGATTTGGTATATCTTAAGGTAAAACAAGGTAGCACAACAGTGATAAATCTGGTTAAACTATAGGTACTCAAAACTGATAATAAAATAAAATTATCCGGAACCACAGCCAAACAGTATAACGTAAAACTCAAAATTTAATAAGAATGTCACAAGTTTAACACTTTCACATAAAAGCTTCATCAGGCAATCGACTACGTAGGACAAAACACTTCTTTTTATACCTAAAACAAGACCACGTGATAATGAATGATATAATTAAAATTCAAGCCAAGTAATCTTAAAGGAACACTCACTTAACTTGGTTGTGTAGTTCCTCCTGTATAGGTTTAATGCTAAACATTTCATTCAGTCTTTGATATTGTTGTGCTCTAAACCTGATTGTCCATTTTTCTTCTGTCTCTATCATATTTTTAACATCACCACCTCTTATGTGTTCATATACCACTTGTAATAGAACAAATTAAAAAAAAATGTGCATCACTTGTTTTCTTAATATGTTGATATAAAGCATTAGTTTCAGTTCACCTTTTTATATCTGATAAATGGTCCCCTATATGCTCCTCGATCTTCTTCTTACTTTTACCTATATAGAAAGCATCACACATCTGACACTTTGCCATATAAACTAGATTTTTAGTATCACATGTACCATTTGCCCTTCATATAACTAACTCAGAACCAACATATGGCAGTGAAGAAACCTGATCAACATACGGAATAACTACCCCCGAGTTCAGAACAAGTGACTGTTGATTTGGATTCTGTTACATCCCTGGACCCTTTGGATTTTCAGATGCTACAGAAAGTCCATATCCGATACCCTTACAATGCAAATGGATTTATAGCAGTCGATAGAAGAAGAAAGTGAGACAAACAGAGCATTGTCCACAGACAAGGAGCCAAACCAGGAATAACCGTAAATGTATAGTTTTTAAGTTATCTCAGTATGTTAACGGAACATGAGTATACCATTTTAAATAAGGGTTTAACCTTTGTTTCAGCAGCCTCTCTTGACATTTCACAAATTTTTTTGGAATATAGACTTTTTACAACAAATTTGAACTTAAAATTGCTATTTGGGACTCGTGAGATTGGTCAAAAGATGGCCAATGAACAAACTAGTACTTGTATACTTGTGAATAACCCTGCCATTTCAGCTTTGGAAATGGCTGCTGAGAATGAGATTTATGAACTTTTTAAGAGTAGCAAGATAAAAACATTTTATAACTTGACCAGAGAACAGAATGAAGCAGTACAGTCTTTGATTAACAACAATTATATCATAATTAAAAATATAGATAAGGGAGGGGGTGTGGTTGTTTTTGATACAAAATATAATAATACAGTGATGTTTAATATGCTGGCAACAGATGATTGTATGCAAATTTTAAGAAAGGATGTCATGACAATAATGACAGAGGTTAATTCCATTATCATATACATATTAATGGTAAAATAGCCTTGGATGTATTGGAATACTTGTATGTATTGATACCAAAAATTCCAATAGTGTACGGATGTTCCCTGGTGGTGCAGTGGTAACATTGTTGCCTCACAGCAAGAGGTTCTCCCGTTCGATTCTCGGCTTGGGTTGGGAGTGCCTTCTGTGTGGAATCTGCATGTCCTCCCCGCGGTCGAGTGGGCATTCGAAAGACATGCGTTGAATGGGTGTGCCTTCGTTGAAGGTTGGGCATCGGGCTGGCAACTCGACACCATGGAAACAACTGCCAATCATTAGCAGACCGGAGTTCCGCTGTGGTGACCCCTAACCGGGAAAAGCCGAAAAATAAACATTCCTAAGATACACAAGTCCTTAAGTAACCCTCTGCTAAGACCCAAGTATCAGCAAGAGGATGTGTCACTGAACCTATCTCTAAGTTTTTAGAATATAAGCTAAAAGCTGTTTACTGACATTGAGAACAATTATAAAAGATACGGCAGATTTCTTACAACAATTATACACTTGGTAATTATAATGCCATAAACTGTTACTTTGTAACTTTAGATGTGGACTCATTCAATACCAAATGATGCAGGAATAGGAAACATTAGAAAATTATATTTAGAAGGAAATGTAATTTACTGCTGCAGATATAAATATATGTGCATTACTGAATATAGTAGTAATGAGTAATGTCTATCTGTTTGGTGACAAATACTACAAATTAATAGGTGTGACCATAGGTACACCTGTGGCCAACACCTATGTGAACTTTGTTATGAATGCATGGGAAAATAAGTACATTTTATCTGAACAAAATAAGCAGTATTATCAAAATGTCTTATTTTACTAGAGATTCATGGATTATTTGTTTTTGTTATGGGGAGGCTCACTGGTTTTATTGGATGAATTTATTGAGTACATGCACACAACAGTTTACTATCATTACTGTGAAAGGCAATACATTTGGCGTTTGCAGTAGCAAAAATAAACACCGAAACCGGACTCTCCACTCCTACACAATGTCGACCCAAATGATCGACACATTTGAGTCGACATTGTCAGTGAAAACATCACGTGATATTGGTGTAGGAGCTGATGCGCCACCCCCCCCCCCCACAGCCATTGCTAATAATATATTCCAACTCCGAGATCGCACTACAGTGGGGATATGGATGAATGTCCACTCCCCACTGTACCGCGATCTCCGTACAGTTTGTCAAACATAGTTATGCAAATGCACTACTGCATTTGCATGAGTGTGTTCGACTGACCCATGCACTTGACATTGTGCAAATGACAATCTGATTTTCGGCAACAGCTTGTCGTTCGCACAATTAATAGTAAACCGCACACAACTACTAATTTTCTGAGATTTAAGAAAATAGTACACTTTTCTCAAATAGACTTCTTAAACATTGTTAATAAAGTTTACTAAAGGCTTAACAGAGACTACATTATACAAGAAAGATGTAAAGAAAAATATGTGTGTACATCGTACTAGTATGCACCCACCGCATATCTTTAATAATATTATAAAAAATCAGATGATACGAGTAGCTAGATTGAACACAGCAGATAATGAAATGCTTACTCAAATGAATAGTATGGCTAGAGAATTTAAAGCTAGAGGATATGATGATCAACAAATGGCCGAAGTTGAGAAAGAAATTGTACAAACGATATCGCAAGGAATTAGACATATGTTTTTAGATTATGTCCAAAAACAAAGAAATGCTATCAATTCTACATGAATGTAGATGTATACTAACTTGCAATAAAAATACATCTCAAGTTATAAGTATTATTAAAACTTACTGGCCAATAGTACAACTTTCCTTGTTAAAAGGAATAGGAAATGGGCATCTTAGTTTTGGATTTAAGAAGTCTAGTAACTTAAATATGTTATAAAGAAAAAAAAAACATACATTAAATTGTCTGACATACTTACACATGTAATAAATGTATGTACTGTAAGGATACATATATATATATATATATATATACATATATATATATATATATATATATATATATATATACATATATACATATATATATATATATATATATATATATGTTAACAAGTTTATTATACATCCAGTGAGTAAAAACTATTTTATATTAAGGGCACATGGTACAAGTGATACTAAAAACCTAGTTTGTATGGCAAAATGTCAGATGTGTGACACTTTCTATATAGGTAAAACTAATCGGAAACTCAAGGAGTCTATAGAGGACCATTTATCCAATATAAAAATATGTATTGAAAGTTGTTGTTGTTGTGTCTTTTGGCTTTTCCCTGTTAGGGGTCACCACAGCGTAACTCCAGTCTGCTAATGATTGGCAGCAGATTTTTTACATGCCGGGTTGCCAGCCCTGATGCACAACCTTCAAGGTATGCCCATTCACGCATGTCTCCACACAGAAGACGCTCTAGCTGAGAATCGAACAGGACATCTTCTTACTGTGAGGTGACAATGCTACCGCAAAGTAATGCTTTAAATAAAAATGTTAAGGAAACAAGTAATGCACATTTTTTAAAATTTGTTATATTACAAGTGGTATATGAACACATAAGAGGTGGCGATGTTAAAAATATGACGGAGAAAGAAGAAAATACGTGGATAATCAGATTTGGGTCTATGTTATCTAATCGAAGAGGCATTACAGTGATTGCCTCTTCATCAGCCTCAAAGAGCAAAGTGGCAGTTATGCGAACGGCCAAATCCGTGATTTTTTTCCTAGGGGAAAAAATTGCTTGGCCATCAGTGTGAATTTGCCCCTTTCCCCAATGTAGTGTGATTTCGGAGGTGGTATATTTAGTTAGGGGGGTATGGGGGTGAAGCCCCCCACTTTGAGGTGTTCTTAGTGATGTTTCGTTTTTGGCCGGCTGATTTGGCCATTTACATAATTGTCGGTTTGCTTTTTAGGGGTCAGTGAAGAGGCATTCGCTGTAATGCCTCTTCGAGCAGACCCATCAGATTTAGAGCGCAACAGTATCCAGAACTGAATGTAATGTTTAGCATTAAACCTATACTGAAGGAACGATCTTACCGAGTTAAGTGAGTGTTCTTTTAAGATTATTTGGCTTGAATTTTAATCATATGAATCTGATGTTGTCCATTTCATTATGTATCACTAATGGGTCTTTGGATCTTTCCTCAGATCCAAGCCGGCCATTTCTCAGACATACGATCCAAGCCTGAAACTCCTCCCTCTCCCATAATGCCTTGCTCTCCAACATACCATTAGATCTCATTTGCTGCCATTTGGTCCACACTCGATTTTTAGCCTCTCCAGTCTTGTTGGTAAAATCTTCCTTGTTTCTTCAATTTTTCTTAGTTTTTTCTTTGTAATTTAGTAGTTATTCTTCCTTTCTTCTATAGCTCCCCCCTACTACACTATCTTAGTGTTCACTGGTGTTAGGTCCTTCCTGCCCTTTATTATAGTTTCATTTTCCCTCTTTTTCCTTTCCTTCCTGTTCTAAACTAAAAAAAAATCTTTCCTGCTATCCTTTACTTTAGCATACTTCATAGTGGTAGCGTGTGACTGGTTCCTTCTTTCTCTGTGTGCTTGCATTGTGTGAGTGCCTGACAGTTATGTCAGACAAGCCTGAGATACCCTCTGGGTTTAAGAGGTGTGCCTGTTGTGGGTATACGATTGCCCAATCTGATGCCCACAAGAGGTACGTTTACTGCTTGGGCCCAGGGCACTTGGATATGCCTTGCAATATTTGCTTGGCTTTCAATCCCTGGGCGCTGACCAATAGGAGGAACAAGTTCATCTTGAGAGGGCTTATTCCATCCTCTGGAGTCCAGATTTCCACTCAAAAGAAGCGACCCCCCCCCTGCTTCCCCATGGACGTCAGCTTCTTCCTCTGAAAAGTGGAGAAAACTTTCGGATCTGTCTTCATCAGATCCTTCAGTTCCATGCTTCTCTCTGGATCCAACAGGCTCTTGCATCTGAGGGAGTCAGTGGTGATCCATCCTCCCACCTTGCTGGATCCAGTGGCTGTGGGTCCAAGCAGCCTTTCGGAGCTGGCAGAAATCATTAAGATCCATAGTTCCATCTCCTCTGGCACAAACTCAGAAGCACTTCTGGTCAGAACATAAGCCTCGGAGTCTTACTCCTCACTGAGGCAAGTCACCCTCACCAGCTCGTACCACCTGGCAAGGTGCCTCACTGGTGCAGTCTAGACATTCCTCTTTATCCTCTAGGCCCTCTCGTCTCTCACATTGGGAGATGGATTGGATCATGAGGAGTTTCCTCAAAGCCCAAATCCAGCTGGGGATTTTGCCTTCTCTGACCCATGTTGGATCCGTGAGAGCTCCGACCCCAATACCTCAACCTCTTCTTCCGATCCCTTTGGTTTCGGAGTCACAGGGCCTGTTGATTTTGAGTAGATCAGCATCGGTTCGTGGGATGTTCCTTTCTCTGGCTCCAATAGAGTCCCTGACCAGCTCCACTCCGATTCTTTCAGTGCAGAGCAGGTCTTGGATGCTGGGTCCTCTGGGTTGGTGTCAACTCTGACTTTGTCCTTCTCTGAGCTGTCCCTTCCTTTGGGGACCTTGGCCCTTCAATAGCTCGAGTCAAGTGCCTTCTAGTGGTGTCGGATCTGGCGTGGCTTCATCTCTTTCTCCCTTGGTGACTTCGACCTCCAGGGTGGGGGGACAGGCTCCTCCGGCATCCATGGCATTTCAGGTGGTAGAGAGGGCTTTCTCGACTCCTTGAGAGCTTGTCCCTCCTTCACCAGGCCCCTCCCAATCTTCTGTGGATCCAGGCTTTGCTCCTGTCCATCAATCCCTGGCCAGCCCCTCCTTGAGAGCCTCCAGCCAACCCCTCAGCAAGAGGTTTCCCTGTTTTATAAGTTTTTCCCCCGAGTACCCCACAGAGAAGGTCCCTCAGAATCCCGGTGTAAGAGGAAGCACATTCAATCCCCTTTGGAGTCTTTAACAGAGGACACAGACTTTGATGAAGGGGAAGGGTCCCCCCCAGTCCCCACCTGTCGATATTGCCTTTGGAGATATCTTAGAAATTCTGAAACAGAAGGGTGGATGGTAACCCCCTTCCTCGGAGGAGTCCGTGTTCCTGGAGGCGTTCAGGATGGGAACATCTATGCCCTGGGTGATAGCACTGGCGACAAGCTTATTGACCTTATCACATGCTGGGCTTGGAAGGAGCCTGATACCATAGAACTAATTCAAAAAGTGAGCTGATTGGTATCTTAGCCTGCCTCAGGATTGCCTCTTCTAGAGTAAAGGTGTCCCAGTAAATGCTATTGTGGTGTCAGCAGCCACCAAGAAAGAGTTCGCTGAACAGAGCTCTACTGTCCACCCTTGAACAAAGAGTCTCGGGCCTTGGACAGACATGGGAAATGAGTGTATGCCTCAGCCACTTTCTCGCTGTGAGCATTAAATTATCTGGCACATTTCAGTCATCTCCAGAGAGACTTGGTGAAGACTTTTTCTTCATCTTTGAGGCAGTCACTGTCAGAGGAAGCCTGTAAAAAGGTCTCACCACAGCTGAATACCATAGCTTCTATTGCTAACTCTTCAACGAGCTAATCATCCATTTGGCTGAGGGAACCTCTTGAGCGGCTGATTCTGGCATAGTTGTTAGACGACATGCCTGGATGAGATTATGCAGGTCTGCGAACCCCTTCAAAGCATCATTCTTCAATGTCTCTTTTGATGATTCTGCCTTGTTCAGACCATCGGTTAAGGAGACTTTGACCGGCAGGGAACAGGAGAGCAAGACTGTATCTGCCTTGGGAATTAACCCCCCCCCCCCACTGGGCCTTTTTCGGGAACTAATGGAGCAGGAAGAAGATGTGGTTCTGCAAATCCCAAGGGGCCTTCCCTGATTTGCAGGAAGAATCCTCTTTCAGGAGCAGAGGGAGAGGATTTTTATGGTAGACGCTGCCCCAGGGATAGAGGGGGTCCACAGAACCAGGGCTTCAGGGAACCCTTCTCTAACAAGTCTTTTCAGTGTTCCTGATGCACTGCCTGTATTTCCTACTCTGGAGGCAGTGGGGGGCAGACTATCCTTACACCCAGCAGCCTGGGCAGCTGTAACAAACAACATTTGGGTGTTAAACATCATATCCACAGTCTACTATAGTCCCTTTTCCCTTCCTCCTCCCTCACCAGGGGAGCATCTCCCTGATGTACTAACCCAGTCAGAAGGAGAATGCCCTTGTAGAAGTGCAAAAACTTCTAGACAAAACAGTCATCCAGTGGGTACCAACCAAACAACGAGGATGCAGAACTTAAGCTTCTTTTTGGTGCCAAAGAAGACTGGGGACCTTCGGGCTATACTGGATCTCAGCAATTTAAATTTGTTTGTCAAGAAAAAGTTCCACATGGTTACGGTACAGTCCATTCTATTGCTAATGCACAATGATGACTGGATGTGCTCAGTGAATCTCCAGGATCCTTACTATCGTATCAAAATAAACAGGTGCTCCAGACGATTTCTACACTTCCGGCTGGGGGCTGATCATTATCAGTCCAAAGCACTGCACTTTGGTCTCACCACAGACCCCCGGGAGTCCTCCATATGCATGGCAGTAGTGGCAACGCACTTCTGTCTGCAAGGTTCCTAGGTGTTTCCTTACCTAGACGATTGGCTGCTGATGGCACCCACAAGGCATCAACTGTTCTGGGCAATCTAGGTGATGTTGTGCCTGTTTCTTCACCTGGGAATCATGGTTAACATGGCCAAATCCAAGTTGGACCCAGTTCAGGAAATAGAATTCATTGAGACACAGTTGAACATGACAACACAAGTTGCAACTCTTCCCTCACAATTGATATCGTTTGTCAGACAGCAAGTACAATGCCTACTAGACACTCCATCTCCTCCAGTTCGCTCGATTCGTATAGATTTGCGCTCTATGTTGGCTTCTATCTTCCTGGTGCCTCTAGCCAGGTTCTTCCTGAGAATTCTTCAGTGGACCCTGGCTGTTCAGTGGTCCATACAGTGTCACCCATTATCAGCCCTGATCAAACTTGCACCAATTTGCAGACATCACCTGCTATGGTGGATGTTCACGGACAGCCTTCATTTAGACAGGCCCTTTGCCCCCCCCCCTCAGCCACAGTGACCACAGACACCTCTGTATTGGGGTGGGGCATTTTCAGGGAAGGATGGTCCGAGGCACGTGGTCCCCTATAGAGACCAAATAGCACATAAATGTCCTTGCGATGAGGGTAGTCCTCCTCATGATGTAAGACTTTCAGAACTGCCTCACTCTGGGGTTAATTGCGATCTTGATGGACAATATGTCAGTGGTATGGTACATCAACAAGCAGGGGGGAACCCGATCTTACCCGCTCTGCAGAGAGGCCATGAGACTTTGGGAATGGGTGATTTCTTTCACACTTTCTTATTGCAACGCACATCCTGGGGGAATCCAACGTTTTGGCGGACAAACTGAGCAGGTCCATCCTGAATCCTCATGAGTCGTCCCTGAACCAGTCAGTAGCGAACAGGATTTTCAGCTGGCTCCTCACTGCTGCCACTAGGCGTCAATTAGAATGGGCAAGAGATTACACCAAACATCTCTGTGCATCTCTGGAAATAACCATAAACTTCAAAAAGTCTGCACTTCAACCCACTCAAAAACTTGAATTCATTGGAGTCCACTTAGAGAGTGCCTCGGGAATTGCATCTCTCCCTGCAGAAAGGCTACAGCGCATAAGACCTCAGGTGGGTCAGTTGCTACACGACGACAAGGTCCTAGCAAAATTAGTTCTTCAAGCTTTAGGCTCCATGGCAGCAGCAAACACTCTAGTCCCCTTGGCGAGATATCACATGTGGATATTGCAATGGCTAGTAGCATCCCAGTGGCCTCTCATGTACCAACCAATGTCTCAACTAATTCTGATTACCAAATGTTGCAAGCATGACCTGTTGTGGTGGCTACACTCCAGCCAGATTTTCGTGGGTCGTCCTTTCATTCTCCTCCATCCCCAAGCCACAGTGACCATGGATGCCTCCCAGACCAGGTGGGGGGCATTATCTTGGAAAGACAGTCCCAAGGCATGTGGTTTGAACTGGAGGCCAACTTGCACATCAGTGTACTAGAGATGAGGGCAGTGCTGTTGACAAGGGGGAAACAAATCTTACCCATTGTGTTGATAAGCACTCAGAGTTTGGCAATGGGTGATTTTGTCCAACAGCTTTCTTATAGCAACACACATTCCAGGGAGTTCCAACTTGATAGTGGACTATTTGAGCAGAACTGTCTTCTTGCCTCATGAGTGGTCTCTCAGTCCAGCAGTGGCAAACAGTATTTTTCACCACTGGGGCCAACCTTGCTGTGAACACTTTGCCTCTCCTCTAAACAACAAGTGCAGAAGTTATTTTGCCCTAATTCCCCTCTGGGGGGGGGGGTCACCCAGAGACTCTCTTTTCCACGCTTGGCCTCCTGGTCTGCTTTATGCCTTCCCCCCAATTCCGCTCCTTTAACAGTTCTTGAAGAAAGCCAAAAGAACGGAAAACTCAATAATCCTCATTGCCCCCTTCTAGCCTTGACAAATTTGGTTTCCCCTACCTGTGGCCTCATTTGATTTAGAAACCATGGATTCTGGACCCAGTTCCAGATCTACTGTCTCATCCAGAGGGCATGATGCATCCGAGTCTCCAAAACCCCAAGCTCACTGCTTGGCTTCTCCAGTTCCCATGATTGCCTGGCATCCTTCTCTTTCCTCACCTGTCCGACAGATTATTATCGCTCACCACAAATTGTCTAAGAGGAAATTATACCAAAGCAAATTGGAAAAATTTGCTAGATGGGCCCTAGACAGTGGAATGGATCCTTATTCAAGTCCTATCCACAAAGTATTAGACTTTTTTAGCCTTACTGTACCAGTCGGGTTCCTCTGTGTCAGCGATTAAAGTGCATCTAGCTGCAGTCTCAAACTTCTATACAGGATTGGAAGATGCTCCCCTGATGTCACACAAACTGTGTAAAGCATTCCTAAAAGGTCTTCTAATGTTAAGACCTCCATTCAAAGAACGTCTCCCTCCTTAAGATTTAACTATGGTCCTTCAGGCCCTGACTCGGAACCCCTTTGAACCATCGGCAACTTGTGACTTAAAATATCTGTCCTGGAAAGCCCTATTTTTGGTGGATATCACTTCTGCCAGAAGAGTCTCAGAACTTCAGGCCCTTTCATGTCAACCTCCATACTTAATTTTTCATAAAGACAGGGTTGCGCTTTGAACCAATCCTTCCTTCCTTTTTGCCCAAAGTTGTATCGTTTCCCAAATTTTTTGAACAAGGGAGACTATACTCACCATCTTCGTGACATGCACAGGCAACTACGTTTTTATCTTCACAGGACTAAAGTATTTAGAAAATCAAACCAACTTTTTGTGGCATTTTTTCTCTTCTTTTGGGTAACCCAGTATCTGAAGTAGTTAACTTCATTTGGTCATCAACCTGTGGGTATCGGATCTGACCTGGATCCGAGCCGGCAGCTTTCCAAGCTAGAGATCCAAGCTCCTCCCCTTTACCCATAATGCCCTGCCACCTTCTTCCAATCCCCAGATCTCATTTGACATGGCTTTATCAAGCACGGGTTTCTCAAGCTCCTAGCTTTAGGCGATCTGTAAGTTTATAAAAATCCTTTTCGTTTTTTTGTGTGTCAGCAGTTAACTCCTTAGTTTAAACCCCTCTACCATTCCTCCTAGTTTAAAGCCTAGTACTCCCCCCCCTTTTTTCCCCTTAGGTATTTGTGTGAGGCACGTGTGTGTGGTATAATGGCCGAGGCCTCTAAGGCCATTTTTTCTAAGTGCACTGAGTGTGGTCATAAGCTTTCCCCAGTGGATGGCCACACTCAGTACGTCCTCTGCCTGGTGGTATCACACCTGTCTTCGGGCTGCTAAATTTGTGCAGCTTTTAACCCCTGGGTCCTGAGGGATAGGAGGAATAAGCTGATTCTGGCGGGTCTTCTTCCCTTGGAGTCGGCTTCCTCCTCCTCTCCCTCAAAGGATACAGCCGCGGTTGCGGCTGCTCAGCCTGTTGTTCCCTCTCCCCTGGCTGGGACTCAACCTCCATTTTCTTCTCAGGGAGAGAGGGACTCTAGGAAGGATAAGAAGGTGAGGAGAGAGAGAGAAAGGGAGAAAGAGAGAGAGAGAGAGAGAGAGATAGGCATAGGAGCCACAAGCGGCGGGCTGACTCTGTTCCCTCGGCCCCACCTGCCAAGCTGCTCTCCTCACCTCAGAAGATTTCCGGGCCTTCCTCTCCTCTGCGCCGTTCTCCACGCTTCTCATCAGAGCCGGAGGAGGAGGCCTGACTATCTTCAAGGTTGTCGCGGCGGCCCTCCTGGCCAGCTTTGGTGGCCTCTTCTAGGTCTACCCGCAGTCTCTCCGACGCTGATATGGACCGGATGATGCATTGTTATCTCCAGTCCCAGATGCAGATGGGAGTGCTGTTGCCTCCCCCCCCTCCGGGGGAGAGGTCAGCCCCACTTTTTGCCCTGATAGCTCCTTCTCCAAACCATTATCGGGTTTCGGAGCCGTCGGATCCGAGGAGTCCCGGGGCCTAGTTGTCAGCGCTGATGGTTATAGTTACCTCGATGCCGGCCATGCCCTCGAGTTTGTTGGATCCCCTTTCTGATCCAAGCTCTCGGGGCTGAGAGCCGTGCATCAGATGCGGGGGGGCTAGTGTGTCTTCGGCTCTGTTTCGGTCGGAGCACACTTCCCTCTCGGGTCTGAGCACTTCGGCTGTGCTGATCCCCCCACCGGATCCAAGGGTGTTAACCACGGAGCCCAGAGAGATTGCTTCACCCTTGGCTTTCGACGTGTTGGAGAGGATTCTCTCAAGAGGTTCAAGACCCCTTCTCTTTCTTCAGATCCAGCCCCCACTCCCTTGCAGCTGGGCTTGTCTTCCATCATCCAGTCCCAGGGATAGCCTGCGTTGAAGCCCCAGCCCGTTCCACTGGTGGAACACGACTCTGTTAGTGAGCCTCCTCGGACAGTCCCACCAAGGAGGTCCCTCACAAACGTAAGTGTAAAAGGAGGCACTTAGTCTCCCCTGAGTCCCTCATAGAGGACACTGATTTGAAATAAGGGGAAGGTTCCCCCTGGTCACCCCCCGATGACGTCTCCTTTGGAGACATTATGGAAATGCTTCACCTGAAAGGGGGGTGGTCAGCCCAAAAGCCTTCCTCAGATGAGTCGGTGTTTCTGGAGGCATTTGACACAGGCCCGTCTACATCTTGGGTGTCCCCTCCGGCCAACACCCTGGTTGATCTCATCACTACCAGGGCGTGGAAGGAACTGGACACTGTAGAGCTGATCCCCAGGAGGCCAGACAGGATTCTCAGTCCCCCCGTGGATAGGACGGCTTAGAGTAAGGGTTCCCCAGTAGATGCCATGGTGGTGGCGGCAGCCACCAAGAGGGAACTCGCTCAGGATAGTTCCTCGATCCATCCCCCTGATAAGGAGTCTCGGACTATGGATCGTATCAGGATGTGGATGTTTGCTTCAGCTAACTTTTCTATAAGGGCGCTGAATTACTTGGCCCATGTAATTAGACTTCAGCGGGATCTCGTGAAAGAATATGCTGAGTCTCCCCTGAGTCCATGTCGGCCGAGGACAAACGGACCTTCTCGACTCGCATGGCCACTCTCAGATCTGTTTCGTACATGTCTATGTGGCTACTTTCCCATGCCACGGAAGGAGCCGCTAGAGCCAGCGGATCCGGTATCGCCTTAAGGTGTCACGCCTGGCTCCAGCTTTGTGACTTTGCAGAACCTTTCAAGGCGTCCTTTGCGAATGCACCCTTCAACGGTTCTACTCTGTTTGGAAAGATCATCCGCGACACATTGGTTCAGAGCGAAAAAGACGGGAAGACGCTGTCTGCCGTTGGAGTCCGCTTCTCGGCTCCTCAATGGTCCTTTTCTAGGAACCAGAGAGGACAAAAGAAGATGTGGTTCTGGAAGTCTCAACAGTCCTGTTACGCGCTGGACCCTTCGTCTGTCAGAGGCAGAGGGGGACAGGGTGGACGCCAGCCCAGAGGCAGAGGGGGGAGGCGAAAAATTTTGGGTCTCGGGAACCCTTTTCTGATCGATCCACGCAGCAGCCCTGAGGGGTTGCCCGACTGATCCTCTCTGGAGGCAGTCGGGGGGCGTTTTTCGAAGCACTTGGCCCAATGGGAGTCCATAACATCAGATCGCTGGGTACTTCGAATAATAACCAGAGGTTATTCTATCCCTTTCATAAATCTGCCTCCTCAGTCGAGGCATCTCCCCGATGTCCCACCCAGTCAGTGGGAGGCTGCAGCTTTAGAGGTAAAAAAGCTGCCAGATAAAAGAGCCATCCAGCATGTCCCCCCAGGACAATCCGTATTAGGCAATTACTCCAGGTTCTTTTTGGTGCCAAAGAAGACAGGGACTTAAGGCCGATCCTCGACCTTTCAACAACGAACCTCTTCTTTGCCAAGGAAAAATTCCGGATGGTCACTCTTCAATCCATTCTGCCCCTGCTGCAGGAGAAGGACTGGATGTGCTCCATAGACCTCAAGGATGCGTACTATCACATTCTCATGGACAGGCGTTCCAGGAGGTTTCTCTGCTTCTGGCTAGGGGGCCAGTCATTACCAGTTCAGGGTCCTACCCTTCGGTCTCACCACAGCCCCCAGGGTGTTCTCCAAGGTCATGGCTGCTGTAGCGGCCCACCTGAGGCTTCAGGGGATACAGGTTTTTCCTTATCTAGATGACTGGCTCCTGACCGCCCCCACCAGGAATCTACTCTGCTTAGCCAGGGATTGTTTTCTACTTCTAGCATCCCATTTGGGGATCACCATAAACTTGAAGAAGTCATCCCTCCAACCAGTTCAAGTCTTGGAATTCATAGGGGCCAGGATAGACACACTTCAGACCAAGGCCTTCTTTATGTCAGACAGACTTCACAGTTTGACCTTACACATTTTAGCCCTTCTCCATTCACCTGCCCCATCAGCAGAGTTAGTCCTGAGAGCTCTAGGGTCCATGGCAGCGGCAATCAACATCGCGCCCTTAGCCCGCTTGCACATGAGGATTCTCCAGTGGACATTACAGGTTCAGTGGTCCATCCTTCACCATCCATTGGACTTGCCGATTCCTCTCAGCAGAGTATGCAGGAATTCTCTCTTGTGGTGGCTGCACTCCCGAGAGCTTCGGGAAGGGCGACCATTTGTTATGCAGCAACCCCAAGCCACGGTGACCATGGACGCTTCTCGCCTTGGGTGGGGGGGAGCATTACGAGGGCAGAACTGTTCAAGGTACGTGGACTCAGACAGAGACCGTTCTGCATATCCATGTTCTGGAGATGAGAGTGGTGCTTCTAGCGTTGCAAGCCCTTCATGCCTTTCTCCCTCCAGGGACTATTGCGATTCAGTCAGACAACATGTCGGTGGTCTGGTACATCAACAAACAGGGGGGGACCAGGTCTTACACTCTTTGTCGAGAAGCCATGAGAGTTTGGGATTGGGCGATATCCACCAACCGTATTCTGTTAGCAACGCACATTCTGGGTCAGTCCAACATCCTAGCGGATAAACTGAGTCGAACCATCCTCTCGCCTTACGAGTGGTCTCTGAATCCCTTAGGAGCGAAACAGATCTTCCGAAAGTGGGGACAGCCTTGCTGCGATCTCTTTGCGTCTCCTTCCAGCGCGAAGTGCAGCGAGTTTTTCGCTCTAATTCCCTCTCCGGGGGAGAGCCCCAGAGATGTTCTAGTTCATGCTTGGCCACCCGGTCTTCTGTATGCTTAGCCTCCTCTGCCACTGATAACAAAATTCTTACAGAAAACTTGTCGATTGGGGAACAAGATTATCCTCATAGCCCCATTCTGGCCTCATCAAACCTGGTTCTCATGCCTGCGGTCTCATCTTGTAGCTCCTCTCTGGATCTTGGATCCCATCCCGGATCTAATATCTCATCCTTTGGGATTGAAGCTCCCGAACCTGGTTGATCTCAAGCTCTCAGCGTGGTTGATCCAGTTCCATTAGTTGCTAGGACTCCTGGTATCTCATCTGCAGTTAGATCTATCCTGATAGTGGTGCATTAGCTGTCTACCAGGAAGGTTTACAATAGTAAATGGAAGTGGTTTTCTGTTTGGGCGTCTCATAGGAAATTGGATCCTTTCACTGCTCCCATACCAGCAGTACTTGATTTTCTATCGCATATTTTTCAGCAAGGGGCCAATTCCTCTGCTGTAAAGGTTCAAATGGCTGCCATCTCGCATTTTCACATTGGAGATAATCTCAGTCCCCTCGCTTCCACCAAGATTTGTAAGGCCTTTCTGAAAGGGACGTTTCTCTTGAGGCCCCCTGTTAGGAACCCCGTCCCTCCTTGGGATCTAACCTTGGTCCTTCAAGCTCTAACTGGACCTCCTTTTGAGCCTGCAGCCTCCGTTGATTTGAAATTCTTGTTCTGGAAAACTGCCATTTTCGTAGCCATTACCTCAGCTAAAAGAGTGTCGGAGCTTTAAGCTCTCTGTATTAAAGCCCCGTATCTGGTTTTCCATAAGGATAGTGTCTCTCAGGACTAACCCGTCTTTCTTACCTAAAGTGGTCTCCGAGACTAACATCAATCAGTCCATTAATCTTCCAGTTTTCTTCCCTAACTATCAGAACAAAGGGGAGTACAAACTTCATTTGTTAGATGTTCATAGGCAGTTACGGTTTTATTTACACAGAACAGCGGCCTTCCGCAAATCTGATCAGCTGTTTGTCTCTTTTGTTAAACCCTTCTTGGGTAAGCCTGTATCGAAGGTGACTTTGGCCAGATGGATTTCAAATTGCATTTTGTTCATGTATAAACTATCTGGCCTGCCAGAACCTACTGGGGTTCACGCTCACTCTACCCCTTCTATGGCTACATCAGCTGCATTCTGGTCAAGAATTCCCTTGGATGACATTTGTTCTGCGGCTACTTGGGCATCCTCTCATACCTTTATCTCTCACTATAAATTGGATTTAGTGTCTAGAGGAAGGGCGGCTTTTGGCTCTGCAGTGCTCCGGAATATCCTTCCTTTAGGACCTGCCATGTTTTTTGGTAGCTGGGGACTCTGTCCTACAGGTTGATGACCAAATGAAGTTAACTACTTCAGATAAAGAAGTTATGTACTCACCATAACATTCCATCTGAGTAGGTAACTTCATTTGTCAGCAACAGACCCTCCCTCCTTCCCCCTAACCTGGTTCTTTGGTTTCCTGATCACTAGGATGGTTTATCCAGGTCATTTGTTAATCCTTGGGTTAGGATTCTCCAGGTTGCTGATTTGTCATGGTGAGATTATGTAGATGGGCAAACGCGATCTGGGGATTGGAAGGAGGTGGCAGGGCATTATGGGTAAGGGGGAGGAGTTTGGAGCTTAGATCTCTAGCTTGGAAAGCTGCTGGCTCGGATCTAGGTCGGATCTGATACCCACAGGTTGCTGACAAATGGTTACCTACTCATATGGAACATTATGGTGAGTACATAACTTCTTTTTCTAAGGTTACCTTGGCCAAGTGGCTTAGAGACTGCTTCACCTTCATTTGTCATTCTAAAGGACTCCAGCTCCCAAATACAGTTCAAGCCCATTCTACAAGAGCAGTAGCTACTTCTGCAGTCTTTCATACCAGCACTTCTTTAGGCAACATTTATGCAGAAGCCTCTTGGTCTTCTTGTCATACCTTCATCACTCATTGCAAATTAGATCAGGTCTCAAGGGGACAAACATCCTTTGCCTCTGTGGTGCTTAGGAATATTCTTCCATGAGACCTCCCGAGGCTAAAGTAGCTAGGACTCTGTCCCACTGTCAAGCATTGAGTGAAGATTGACAACATCAGTTAAAGAAGTTATGTCTTACCATAACGTTCCATCTGTGTTGTTGATCTTCACCAATCCTTGACATCCCCACCCTCCATCCCCATCCTGAGACTCTTAGTAGACTGAATTTAGACTTTGGCTAGCTTTCCTTTAAGGACTCATATTTGGCCTCAGTTCAACTAATTGTCATGCATTTTGTTCTCTCATGTCTGACTGCCACTCCTTGGCAAACTCGATCTGAGGTAATCTCTGTTAGGAGCATTATGGGTAGAGCTTGGCTCAAGAGTTTGGAGAGCACAAGCTGAAGTAAACAGCCATCTTGGTTCCGAGATTTGGAACCAAACCCACTGTCAAGGATTGGTGAAGATCAACAACACAGATGGAATTTTATGGTAAGATATAACTTCTTTTTTTCACCTGAGACCTCTGATCAAGGGGGTTTATATTAGAACATCGAAGTTTCACAACTTCGAATATTCTAATATCGACCCCTGTTCAGTGAACACTGAAAATAGAGAAGCTGAATTTCTTTCTAGGGGAAGGAATTTGGTTGGCCGTTCCTGTGGCTTCGCTATTTTCAGCACTGTGGGGAAATGTTACGTGTCGGGATCAGGTAAGTGTGCAATTGTGTGGATGTGAGGGTTAGGGCGTGGGGTAGGTGAGTTAGGGTTAGGGCGCGGGTCAGGTAAGCTTGCGATTGTGTGGACGTGAGGGTTAGGGGACGGGGTAGGTGAGTTAGGGTTAGGGCACGGGTCAGGTAAGTGTGCGATTGTGTGGACATGAGGGTTAGGGGGCAGGGTAGGTGAGTTAGGGTTAGGGTGTGAGTGAAGTGAGTGTGCGATAGTGACGGACCTTAGGGTTAGGGTTTGGGTTAAGGTAAGTGGATAGCTAGTGGTGTATGTACAGTTTAGTGTAGGGTTATATGTAGGATTTTAGGTGTGTGTGTGTGTGTGTGTGTGTGTGTGGACTGCTGCTTGTTTGGTGTGCTTGTGTTGTGTGTATGTGTGCCAGAACAGCAAATTTTTTCCCTGGGAAAAAAATTGCTGTTCTGCATGTTCGATATTGTCAGCGTTCGCTGAATGGGGGTCGATATTAGAACATTCGACGTTTGAAAAAGTTGATATTCTAATGTAGACCCGATCAAATATCCTTCTCCACCTTGGGATCTTACTTTAGTTTTACAGCGTCTCACACAAAAGCCCTTCAAACCTGCTAGTTTTTGCGAGCTTAAGTATTTGTCTTGGAAGACAGTCTTCCTTGTGGCTGTCACGTCAGCCAAGAGAGTTTTGGAATTGAGGGCTGTGTCTTCGAAACCTCCATACATAACCTTTTTCAAGGATAGAGTTTCTCTCAGAACAAATCCTTCTGTCATTCCAAAGGTTGCTTCGGAGGTCAACATGAACTAGACCATTCATTTACCTGTGTGCTTTTCTAATTATTCTAACAATGGCGAATATATCTTGCATTCTTTGGACGTTCACAGATAGTTACGCTTTTACTTAAGTAGGACTAGGCCCCATAGAAAGTCAGATCAACTCTTCATTGCCTTTTCACTTGACAAATTCAGACATGCAGTCTCTAAGTTTACCTTGGCAAGGTGGATTACAGAATGTATCCCTACTGTTTATTCCCAACAAAGCAAACTGCTTCCTTTTCCGGTTAGAGCCCACTCAACTAGATCTATGTCAATGTTGTCAGCCTTCTCTGCTAGAACTCCAGTTGATGAGATCTTTGCTGCAGCTACTTGGTCCACAGCTCATACCTTTATATCTCATCAAAAGTTAGGCATTATTTCCCGGAACAGGGCATCCTTTGGTTCTGCAGTGCTCATGCATATCCTTCCTTGAGGTCCTCCCAGGGTTTGTATAGCTGGGGACGCTGACCCATTCGTGATGCATAATGAAATAAATAACATCAGATTACAAGTTACGTACTTACCATAACTTGGTATTTGTGTTGTCCAATTTCATTATGCATCACTTCTCGCCCTCCTTCCCCCTTCCTTGTGCAGCTGAGAGTAACCTAGAGGACTAAGGAACCCACTGGCACCTAGTTTGGACTCTAGTGGACTTTTGTTTCTGTTTTCTGGTTTATCTTGGGATGTCCACCTTATTACTAGGGCAGCAGACACAATCTGAGTGTTTATTGGGGAGTGAGGCATTATGGGAGATGGAGGAGTTTGAGGCTTGGATCGTATGTCTGAGAAATGGCCATCTTGGATCCGAGGATGGATCTCAAGACCCATTCGTGATGCATAACGAAATTGAACAACACAGATACCAAGTTATGGTAAGTACATAACTTCTATTCTTTACCATATGGTTTTAGTCATGTGAATTTTATCATGTGGTCTTAGTCATGTGAACTTGTTTTAGGTACAAAAATAAGTGTTTTGTCCTATGCAGTCATTTGCCTGATGAAGCTTTTATGCGAAAGTGTTAAACTTGCGATGTTCTTATTAAATTTTGATTTTTAAGTTAAACAAGTTGATGGGATAGGTATCCAATGCAGCACATTTCACATCTGAACTGCTCTCAGAAACTCTGTGCAACCATGTCAGCGGCTGCATAGAGGCTGGTGTACCTACCAGAAGTAAGCCCAGGACTGTTTGGCTGTGGTTCCAGATTATTTTGTTTTATTGTCAGGTTTGCTGTATTGCCAGGCTCAGTGAATGCGGCACATTAACCACCAGTTCAGTGCACTGATGTGTGCTGCCTTTGAGGTTTCTAACATAGCTGTAGAAGGCATTATGGTTGTCTTTCACCTGGGAGGATATCCTAACCTCAAAAATGGCTTTGCTTGACTTAACTAGTCCTCTTGTTGCCTGTTTACTTTGATGAGAAACTTTTTATCTTTGAATTGCTCTTTCTTATTTTTCTCTTTTCCTTTTGTCTTGTATCCTGTTTAATTTGGGAAGGCACCAGCATGGTTTGTTTCTTGCCTAGTCCTGGGCTTACTTCTGGTAGGCACAGCAGCCTCTATGCAGCCATTGACATGGTTGCACAGAGTTTCTGAGAGCATTTCAGATGTGAAATGTGCTGCATTGGATACCTATCCCATCAACTTGTTTGATTTATTTGTTGATGTAGACTGAGATCTTTGATACAGTTTTTGAAGTGTTGTTGGTTTTGCAGAGGTGAAGGAGGGCGAATAAGTTTGGGTGTTTCTTGGCTTAGAATAACAAGGCAAAGGTCTCCACAAATCTGTTTTTAGGAGACTGAGTATGAGACAGGGACTGTCAGTAACTAAGGCATTTGAAACCACTGATTTTCTAGTTATGATTCTCTGAAACATGTCGAGCTGAGCAATATGCTTGGAAAGGTACATGCTGAAAGGAATTTTGTGCTCATCAATGTGCCTCATGAGTGACGAGCAAGGAAGAACTAAAATGTCTTTAGCACTAGAGGAGTTGTCTTTGGAAATTAGTTTGGCCAGACAGAAGGCTTTCCAAACTATTGTGGAAATGTGATGGTCAAATGATAGGTACCAATGTTGAAATTTGTAAGTCCCTGTTAACATTATTAGTTTGTACAGCTGCATCTGTTTACCAGTAATCTATGACTGGGCATGGGCAGTGCTTGAGTTCACCCATGGTTTTCATGGTTTGATCACAAGGTCAAAGTTTTTGTGATCAAATAAGGCCAGCCGTGGGTAAATCCAGCATTGTTGACATATAGTATTAGATTCTTGCTATTGCTTAAGGAAGAAAAAAACTCATTTTAAATGATGTGAGATGTTGTTGTACACATAACAGTAGCTGGAGAAGTTTGCACTCTTTGTAGTCATCTGCACAAAGGTGAAGAGCAAAAAAAGCTTCTCTGAGACTGAGGAGCAAAAACTCCAACATTCCAGTCCTGTTCCAGTCTTTCTATTTGCACTACGTTAAATAGCCACAGCTGTTTTATGTGAATGAAGTACACGGCAGTACTGCTGCTGAATAATACCGGACACACTACTCTGTTGGCAATTTTTCTTGTATCTTAGTTTACACATCCAGCTAAAGTTCATCTCCTGTATTCACTTAGTCTGGCAGCACAAAAAACAAGGGCTATGACATGTTAATGAGCTGCTTTCTATGGTCCAGGTTTGATTCTCTCCGCTTCCTGTGCTTACTATGTATGTGTAGCCTACTGTGTGATTCAGCCACTTAACTAATATTCCTGGATTGTCCCTGAAAAGAGACAATTTTGTCCATTGGGCTTACTTGGTTAACAAATACATCAAAATAATAATTTAGATGAATGCCATCAGTTACATTTTTTTATTGTTACCATAAGAAGTTTCCCAGTCATCTAGGATCAAAAATCATTGGTCCATTACTCTGTTACCTTTTATCATATGCTTTTTTCCCTCTTAATTATGATAAAAGTGCTTTGTTACATCACAGCAAGTCTGTACTTCTTTACCAGATGGTATCAGCATGTTGGATAAGTTGAGTAAAGTAATGAAGGTATTTCTGGACTACATGGATTTCTGAAAATTAGTTACATTTATAGGGGATGATGGGAAAACTCTTGTGGAAATCCATTATTTGCTGCAGTTTCGATGTCTGTATGTAATACCAGATTTTATCAAGTGTGTGATAATAAAGGAAATAGCCTAATCTAAATGCCTTTCCCTTTTCTATGCTGTTTATGGTTACTGCTAACATTATTGGTCTCACATTAAGGGCCCATTCATAAACATCAGTGAGCAGTGGAGTAGGGCTCTTGACAATTCATATCGAATTGTAAACAGTCGAGTAACAACCACATACTCCATGCTACTTGATTGTGCAATTATTGTACTCCATTCACATAGTACATATGCAACCCCCCAATTGTATGCAATAGAACAAATCAGCACCATTAGAGCACTGGCTGGTCCCAACAAAGTAACAGTGAAACAGCAACCACACATTACACAGCTGTGTTTGCTGGTGTGCTGATCCACATATGTTGCTGCACAACATAATAACATTATGAAAAGCAAATAAAAAGACTATTTTCTAATAAAATGAAGTTCCGTATGGTGCATGCAAGCCTGGTGCAATACAAAAACCTGTCTTTCCCACCCCCACCCCCTCATGCTCGCAGTGACAATAGTGAACTCTCACTAGTAGTTGCACGCACAGCTCCAGATCCCCTCATTACCATGTCATGATATTGTGCTTGCTTCCACCATCAGTGAAGATAATTTGTATGTGAATCGCAGTCATGAAGGATGGCAGAGCACAATGTGGTGCAAGACATCTGCATACAAGGTACTCGGAACGTACCTGTGTAGGTAGATGTTCTATACTTTACAGTACTGTGCTCTCATGCAGCACAGTACAGTACACCAGCTGTTGGGCTGTGGTGAGGGGTGGCCAAATTGGGCACAGAATTGCACAATTCATAAAGATAAGTTGACTTTTGTACATCACTACTGGAAACTGCAATTCATGCATATAAATCATGATCCAGAATGGTGTGCATTTTGTCTATGAATAGCAGTGTAAGGGACCAGGCTGAGTTTTCCACAGACTGCACAATATTATAGCTTTGTTATCACTTCTTCTTATTCTTTATTGTTTGCAGTTTAATATGGAAAGCAGACCACATATTGTATATTACATTCTATAAATATTTTTATAAGAAGCGATGAAATGTTTCATTTTAATTTTGAAATATTTCATTTATTTGTTTTAATATTGATGCAAATCTGTGTTTGGCTTTATTATCATCTTAATACTTGTACATTGTTGTTTTAGTATTTTAATGGTCTTTGTTGCAATTATATATTGAATTTTCTTTATTATATACTTCAGCTATTTTCCTAATATTTGTCTGTAGGAATTTCCTCTTTTTTGTAAAGTGCTTTTTGTTAAAGCACTATGATAAGTCTAAGTTAAGGTTTGTTACTCCAGCTCCTGCTAGGCAAATGTCTGTTTTGTTAAACATCTGCCTTTCCATTTAATAAGTAGTCAACACTTTTACTAGTAATTATTTGCATGGGCATGAACTAGGAGTGCTCTTTTGCTCACTAACATATCATGTACCCTGAGTATGTACTCCTCGGTTTCCAGCAACGGAACTCTCTCTCTCTTCTTTCTCTGTGTTTGTATGCCAGATTCTGTATCATCTTCATATTTTGTTTGTCCGATATGCCACAACAAATCTTGCAAGTTCAGCCTTTATTAATTATTATTTATTTTGTTTAAAAGACAACAAAAGAAAGGGATGGAATAGAAAGGGATTACATAGAAAAAGGAAGGCTTTGGGGGCACCAATTAGGTTGTTGTTTGTCTTTTCGGCTTTTACCGGTTAGGGGTCGCCACAGCGGAACTCCGGTCCGCTAATGATTGCCAGTAGATTTTTATGGTGCCAAGTTGCCAGCCCAACACCCAACCTTCAGCGAAGGCACGCCCATTCACGCATGTCTTTCGGAGGCCACTCGACCCCACTAATTTAATATGTTTTTTTAAAGGTAAAATCATGGAAAATATTCATGGAGATTGATAGATACATAGATGGTACAATACTTTTGTCTCACACACCTACATCAATTGCATGTATAGTTGAAAATAAATAATAAAAACAGAGGGTAGAGCGTGCACTCTACCTACTACTTATACATACAAACTCTGAGATCACACAGCAGTGGGAAAGAGAAACTTCTTTACCCCTATTCAAGGATCTTGGATTAAAATACAGTGTCAGTGGTAACATGCCACTCGAGTGTTTGACATTTTTTTTTCTTGGAGGTTACCGAATTTGTATAACATTGGTTCCTGATGATAAGAAAATGTGGTTATCTGTTGAAGCCAGCAAGTTGATGATGGAGGCTTTCTTTTTTCCAATTTCCCAGCTTTCTTTCTTTCCATTTCCTGCTTATACTTTTTCTCTAAATTGTTAGAATTGTCTTCACTGTTACAAACAATGTCTTGTTAAGGACTGAGGTTTTAGAAGTGCACTGGGATTGAAACTCCATGTATTATAATATATTCATCAAATACTGCATTAACCTTACAGAAAAAGGAAAAACATTTTCTTATCATAACCCCATGTGTTACATAACATTTGGCAAGTAGCAAAACCATGTAAGGAGTCTCCTGTATTAAATTGATTGCATCTTTGACAGTTAGTATAGCTGGGTAAACCTATATCGAAGAACAAAGTAGCTGTATCAGGTTCTGAAATAATTTGGTCTTTTATTTCATCTCTCCCTTCTGTTTCTATAAATTGTTTAGAAAGTTTCAAAACAGGTTCTGCTAATATCCTTTGCTAATTTATACTGATATGATATACCAGTGTATTTGTTTTTTCACTTTGGTTTGTCTACTAGAGGTGTACTTAAACTTGATGTATTTGTTGCTGATTCTAGGAATGCCTTGCATATGTGTAATGCCATTCTGGAAAATTATTTTATTTGTTGCATTTGTTAAGCAGGATAGTATACTGGGTAGAAATTTGTCTGTTTTCTGTGAAGTCTTGGGGAGAAAAACTCCATCTCATACAAGTTAAGATTTCAGCTAATTTTTTTTTCTTAGACATGGACAAGGTCAAATTCTACATTTCAGGAATACTTCGGGAACAACCTGAGATTGCATAGTTTAATATAGAGATTATAATGCAGATATATTTATTTTCACAGGGATTACAATACAGATGTATTTGTTTATATACATTTGATTAAAAACATACAAGAAATATATACAAGCAGTAAATTATGATAGTTATTCTCTTCTAAGCAAGTCAGTATATTTGCTATACATTGCATTTTATTCAAGTATGGGATGGCATAGTTTGTGAGCAAAATTATCAGTTTTGGGTTAACAAGGTTGACAAACTGAATACACGTTTAGATTTATGGAAGATGTGGGAATTATGAGATTGTTATAGTGACAGTAGGGTGTTTAAAGAGGGTGAGCTTGAATGGGAAGAGTGGAATACAAAAGAGTAGCCAATAACTGAGAATGGGGGGGGGGGGTATGGAATGTATTGGGTAGGGAGTAGGTAGACATAACAGGAAAATAAGGAAGTATGTTAACCAGAGTTTGAGCAGGAGCAGTGCCAGGAGTCCATGAGGTGATTTTATGTTTTGTTTTGAAACTTGCAGTGTGTTCCAGTTGCCTGAGTGTTAGATGGATATAATTCCAGGTTTTAGAGATATGTGAAGAGTACAAAGCATCTCCTGAGAAGGTTTTGGATTTTGTTACTAGTAGGAGGGATTTCTCAGCTGATTGAAGGTGGTAGTTTGGCTGGTAAAGTTGTGAGAGATGTTTTTGGCTAGAGCAGTTTTACATAACTTTTAACTTATTTTTCTTCTTCAAAAGAAAGAATAATATTGAGGTCTTTTTAAGTATTATAAGTTTAACTGAGCTCTAGCTATTCATTGTGAAATACATTTTATCATTTTATATTTTTATCAAAGTTTGTAGTATATTTCTTTCTGAGGGAAATGTATCTAAATAGTCAGTAATAGCCTGAAACACTCTTTAATATTCATATGCAATTTGAATGCATGACATATATCTTTTTTTTAGAAAGAAACACTGCTGGGTCTGCTGCTCTGTTTATTGTCTGATACTGTGTTCTTCTGTACTAAGAAATGTTGTTAATAGCATTAATATACTAAAACTGTAATTGACATGATTACTGTATAGTTTTATACCAATGTAGATCATGGGCAGGTTTCTTTTGTTGTTGTTAAAATTTGAAATGATCTGCTGAGTTACTTATAAAGTGATTGTGTCCACCAGTGTACATTTGTAGTTTGGCCTGTTACATATCTCAGTAAAATGCTGTTCTATTACATGGTTGTTACGCTGCTTTAATTCTCAACTACCTACTGTTATGTGCTGACTCAGTCCACCATTTTATCTACTGTATTCTATGGCTTGGTTTAGACTATCATCTGACTTTGACTTGTTTAAAGTTTTGTGCAGTAAGAACATTGCTTCTGTAATTAAACTGCATTTTATTGTATTCAGCATATGCTGTACTGGATCCTACCAGTTTCAACCTATTAACGTCCATAGCAGGAAACCATAAAATGTCATAGCAGGGGGTTCAGAATCATAGCTATCAAAATCCCCTTCCACATAAATTAGCACACCTAGGGTTTGAGAGCGTAATCTGTAAATTCGCATTATTGGCAGGATTACCTGTGTAACATTAGGACCCTTATGGTGGTGCCGATTTATGCATACCTCATATCTACATCAGAAACGTGTCCTTACCACAGTATGTCAGTTTGCAGCATGCATGTTTCAAAACAGTACAAATCAGCTAAGTAACTATCCTTGTAGTCTGGTGCTTGTGTGTGTGTGTGTGTGTGTGTGTGTGTGTGTGTGTGTGTGTGTGTGTGTGTGTGTGTGTGTGTGTGTGTATGTGTGTGTGTGTGTGTGTGTGTGTGTGTGTGTGTGTGTGTGTGTGTCGGTGTGTGTGTCGGTGTGTGTGTGTGTGTGTGTATGTATATGCACACAGTGAAATTAGAACTGCCAACAAAAATAACTATTTACTTGTAGACAGTAACCACCATTACTTTTTAAGTCTGTTTCAGGAGATTGTCTTTTGACAATTTTAAAGGCTGATCTGTTATTCAAAACTGTTAAACCCTAAGTTTTCATTCATTACGATTATTATGTGCATCTCTGCGTAATGCAGTTCACTTACAACATGCATGTTAAAATGTGATATTAAAATGAAAGGAATGTAATTGTCATTATTACAATTTCTGATAATGATTTACATTGAAATTGCTATATTAATAACAAAATAAGGCTATACTGATAGAGATAAGCATTCACTAAAAACAGAGAAAAGAAAGTTAGTCATCATCTTATCCTGTCCTCATTATTGGTCATTGTTTATGTTTGCATTAAGTGTGCTACATTTTTTTTTATGTTTTGGCATTCTAACAAAAATACAGTAAACCTAAAAAATGTATTATTCCTTTAAGCTGTAACTCAATGATGATGCACATATAATAAAACATTTAAGTGGGTAGACAGCATAAACATACGGGAGGCAAGTCTACTTAATGTTTTTTGCATGCAGTAAACCAAGTGACTGCTGTGGTCTCTTAAACATAAAGGCAGGGATATAAATTTATTTGCCCTGTGTATTGACTAAGCCTTTAAACTTTCAAATGAACATAGCTCCAATTGCCTTACCACTTTTAATGTTCATAACTACATACCTAACCGCCCATGCCTGGTAGTGGTCCATTTTGACCTTTATGTTCTACAAAAAAATCTTTCTCTCACTGGTAATACAGAACTGATGAAAGAGAGGGGAAAATCAGTGTCATCTAAGGTCAAATCGGAGCAGGGAAGTTTATTAGGCAAATATGGATTTGGTTTACATTCCTTTCTTTCATTTTACACAGACACACATATATACCTACAGACATGTTGGTGTCACCAATCATCCGCTGCACATCTCCGTAATGTGGAAGGGACTACAATACCTGAGGAAAACCTGCACTAATGCAGAGAGGACATGCACAGTTTGCAGAGATGGTTGACTGCCAGGAAGTGATCAGTGCTACTCTCTGCAGCAGTCCTTGAGGAATTGAGCAATTCAGAAACAGTAACACAGACAAAAGATAAGTATCATTCCATGGGGTAGGGCACTCTCAATGGAGGCAGAGACCAAAGCCCAGGGATGCCACAATGAGTCTGTCACTAATTCTGACCTACTAGATCATTCACTAATTCTGACATAGCACTTTAAGTGTATGCTGTACCACTCAAGTCTGAAAATGTGGTAACACTGGTAGCATAGCCTCATTGAGGGACAGTTGCATTCCCTATGATTCGGTTGCCTCAAAAAATAATACCATTTTTCACAGAATTCAACATGGTATAAAATGGCCTTTAAGACAGTATTCACCACATTTTTTTACAACTGTAAGAAAAAAATTATGCATCCCACACTGAAATTCACAGGCCCAGTTATGAGTACATTTTCTTTAAAAATGCAGACCAACACCCAATACCTCAAACAACATGCAGGAGGAGAAAATATGTTACTGCTACGTTCACCTTCAAAACTCTGGCTCAAATTCATAGGTAAGACCACCGTAGTGCAACTTGTGCATTGCAGATAAGACTAGTTTTGCCACTCTATTTGGCAATGCATAGTCAGGCACAGTTCTTTCACTTCTTATCCTTCAAACATCCTTTATTAACTAACCTCCTCCATCTGTTCTTTTTCTTTTACCTGCTATCCTTATCTCAACAAAACATCTCACGCCTTCTCAAGTAATGCTTGCCTTTTAAGGTTTACTAAATGCTATCCCTTTCTGTAAATAATTTCCTGTCTTACATTCTGCATGAGGCATAGGAATACATTTGTATTAACCAAACTGTCATGCTTTTTTTTGTCCTAGCTTTATTATTGTAGCATTTTCACTTTCAATATATGGGATCTGTTCTACCTCACCTACAGCATGTATATCTTGCGACATTTCATTGATTAAAATCATGTCCTGTGTATATACTATACAACTTTGTATAGGACCATTGTCAATATTGTTTCTTAAGTGTATATATGTTTTATCTGTTTATATAATTGAGGTCATTGTGGAGCTTTTCTCCTCAGGCCTCCACTGTAAAGGGAGTAATGCCCAGGCAGACTTTTCTGGAAAACAAATGTCAAGTTAATAAAATAGTAGTGATGTCTTTATGACGATTGGGGAGAGACAGACGAAGGCTGCCAGTCTAGTCAAATAGAATTTAATACATAATTCTATCATTTGTATAAATAAATGTAAAATACAGGCGTGTGTTTTTAAATGAAAGAAAAACACTGTAAAATGTGAACTTCAGGATTGTTACAACATTGCCCCCTTGCTGTAAAGAAAAACTAAGTCAAGCCTTTCAAATGTGTATTTTGAAACTGAAATGATTTTATGACATTCTTTGATCTTTAAAGTTGGTTCCAGTCAGGCTGGCTGAAGACATTCTGTCCATTGTGTTAACTAAGGACTAATTGCTAGAGTACAAAGAAACCAGGAACAGGTATAAACCACGACAATGGAAACAGCCAAATAATCCACCACTTTTATTTCGATACAAAATCTCTCTTAAAACAACACAATAAGACAAGCGCTTCGCCTGATTAATACCAGGCTTTATCAAGACAAGTTACCAAATGGATGTGCACAGGTTTATATAATACAGTCAATTAAAAAGCTTAATTGGCTTAAAACAATTACAACCCTATTAGTTACATTTTAAAGTGCAAGTGCTTTGTGAGATTATGTTGCAAACTATTACTAAAATATTTAATAAAACGTATCATTAATGAAAAACCTGATCTATACATTTTCAATAATCTTGATTTAAAATACATAGATTAACTAAACTTCACCTGCTATCCTAATAACAAGTGCAAATTAGTTATGTGCTTCTGAGTTTTATAGACAACAGTATTTGTTGAATGCCTCCTAAATGTAAAGAAAGTAATCCGTGGTGTTAAAACTGAATGAATTATTGCTTAAAAATGAATGAAATATTGCTTAAAAAATCATAAAAATACTTTGTAAAAGATGTTCTTGAAAGAAGTAATTCAAAATATTACAAATTGTATATTAAAAATATATAAAGTGCCACACATTACTAATGTAAACCTACTGCAAATTCAGTTAAGCTGCCAACGTCCAAAAAATTACTATATGAATATTTTGAATTACTTCTTTCAAGAACATCTTTTACAAAGTATTTTTATGATTTTTTAAGTAATATTTCATTCATTTTTAAGCAATAATTCATTCAGTTTTAACACCACGGATTACTTTCTTTACATTTAGGAGGCATTCAACAAATACTGTTGTCTATAAAACTCAGAAGCACATAACTAATTTGCACTTGTTGTTATTAGGATAGCAGGTGACGTTTAGTTAATCTATGTATTTTAAATCAAGATTATTGAAAATGTATAGATCAGGTTTTTCATTAATGATACATGTTTTATTAAATATTTTAGTAATAGTTTGCAACATAATCTCACAAAGCACTTGCACTTTAAAATGTAACTAATAGGGTTATAATTGTTTTAAGCCAATTAAGCTTTTTAATTGACTGTATTATATAAACCTGTGCACATCCATTCGGTAACTTGTCTTGATAAAGCCTGGTATTAATCAGGCGAAAGCGCTTGTCTTATTGTGTTGTTTTAAGAGAGATTTCGTATCGAAATAAAAGTGGTGGATTATTTGGCTGTTTCCATTGTCGTGGTTTATACCTGTTCCTGGTTTCTTTGTGCTTTTGGTTTATTTTGGAGTTTTCGCTAACCATGACTGAACGAACCAGCCAGTCCGACTATGATACGACACCCTGTATTCTCAAGGATGTGCCTGATGACGTCCCCGTAACCCGGGAAGAATTTCACCGGGTTATTCACCTTTTAACTCAGTTGACTGCCTCATTGAAGCAGTCTGACATGAACGAGGTTCCGTGTAACCAACTGCAAGGTCTGGATAAGAACAAAGGTGCTAGTAACGTAACCGGCAAAAAGCAGTCAACGCTTACTGCCTTTAAACCTATAACGCAAAGAGGAGCAGACGAGGGAGTGAATAACCTACCTTCCACTTCAACAGGTGGTGCTGAGGCGACAACGGCAGCTTTTAATTTCAACGCTTGGACAACCAAGCAATTTGCCTTTAAATCAGGTACTTTTTTACATTACGAAGCTGACAATGAGCCCACTTAGATAAATTTAAATTGTTTAGTGACAAACTTTACGCGTATAAGGCAACGCAATTTGAGGTTGACTATTTAACAGAATGCCTTCGATTTCAGAGAGTTCCTAAGGGCCTTCGTTGCACTAAATTCCCAAATAATGCAACACCAGACTCCACATTGTTTAAAGATTTAACAGAACTTTACAATAAAACAGGATTGGAAATGATCAAATATATGTTGAAAGATTATGAATCTAAGCTTGACATTTTATTAGTGGACTTAAACAAGTTAAACAATGATGTTGTTACGGACATTAATTTTGCACAGGTCAAGAGAGACTATGACCATGTATTTCATGATGTTGATCAACACTGCTGTAAGATTGTGAACCGAAAGGTTAGGAAATTGGAAAGAGACCTTAATGAGTACAAGAGTGGTATTGCATATCAACCTGCTCATAAGTCAAATTACAACACAAATAACAGATTTAATAGGGTGGATAATGTTGACAATGCTGATTCACCGATAGATGGCCCATGTAGAAGTGAAAGATTAGCACAAAAATCAAATTTAAATGGCAGAAATGGGCAACAGGTTTTTCAATTTCCCCCGGGCAGGACCAACAACAGGGGTCCCTTCCATCAGCAAAGGGGCTGGGTCAACCAGAAGAGGTAGTATCACAGAACGGGGGAGAACAGTCAGCTTTAATTACAAAGAATGTTTTTGATTCAGCCTGTGTTCCTTTTGCAATTATTTCTAAGAACAACTTTTCAGTTTACAATTTCACTGACATGGAGATTAGTAATGTACACTTTGATCTATTTACCAAAGGCTTTCATTTTGTTCCCATGCGGCCCTTAGATGTCACAAAAACAATTTTAGAATTAAAATTATTTACTAGGAAATTAAACCTGAACGTTTGGTTTAAAGGGCAGGAACATGTTCAAGAAAAATTCTCAAGAGCAAGCACATTTAACCCACCCCTACACCCAGTACTGAAAACTTTTGAGGAACTGGTAGAAGGAGACATCCGGAATTATTTTCATTCTAATACTTCTAAAGTGCAGAATTTATCCACAGAATGCTGGCAATTAATGAATCTTATGAAAGCAGATAGGATAAGAATCATGAAGCCAGACAAAGGGGGGGGGTAGTTTTAATGTATGGTTGCAACTATGAGGCAGCCATGTTTGACATTCTACATGACACTGAGCAATACGCCACTACTTCCATTAATGAAGTTAATATTGCTTATTCAAAGATTAACTATATCTTGCATGACAATTTAATGCAGGGAGCCATCAATGAAAAATTATTTAATTTCTTATTTGTGAATAAACCAGTAACACCCACAATGTTCGGCATTCCTAAAGTACATAAAGGGTTGAACCCTTTGAAGTTTAGGCCGATTGTTGCTGGGGGGGGGGGGGGGGAGTATCACAGAACCTCTAGGCAAGTTCATTGACATTTCTTTGAAGAAAATGGTTAGATCTTTAAAACATGTGTGTAAGGATTCTTGGGAATTTTTAAAAAATGTTCAAACGGAGCTATATGAACAAACTAAATATTTAGTGACTATTGATGTTGTTGAGCTCTTCCCAAGCATCCCACATTTAGAAGGTTTAGAGTTATTCAATGAATTTTTGGTGACATCAGGTGAATTTAGTGCAAATGTTATCAGATTGATGGTTGAGTTCATGGAGGTGATTTTGAATAATAATTACATATTTTTTAATGGTGAATTGTTCAAGCAAAAGAAAGGTGTGGCGATGGGCACTCCGTGTGCCTCGGCTTACGCCAATATTGTATTGCACATGTGGGAAATGAAATATGTATTTGCCTCGACTTGGGCTAAGAACATAACCCATTACCAGCGTTTTTTGGATGACATTTGTGTATTTTGGAATGGTTTCTTACAAGAATTTAAGGATTTCTTTGAGTATATTAATGAGACAACAGATTTTTTAAGATTCACTTATAGTATTAGTGATAGTACAGTTAATTATCTAGATGTACTTCTTATGAAGAATTCAGACACAGGGGGTTTTCAATCTACTATCTATAGGAAGCCTTCCTTTTCAAACTCATATCTCCATTTTGATAGTGGACATCCCTTAATACAAAAAGAGGGATTTTGAAAGGCCAACTAATCAGAGCAGCAAGGATGTGTAGTACTACAGAACTATTCTTGAAGGAAACTCAGACTTTACAACAAATGTTTTTGGAAAGAAAATACCCCAAACGTTTATTTGAAAAAGTTTTGGAAGAAGTAAACAACTCAAGAAAAGACAGATACACACCACTGTTGGGTAAAGGTCTAAATTTTCCCACAAAGTTGAATACTGGTGAAGAAAAGGAAACCCACAGCACATTAGTCCACACCTTTAATAATGATTCAACAAGATTCAGAGAATTAATTTTAAAGTATTGGCCTGTTTTAAAATCAAATGATGAAATTAGGAATTTTACAGCTGCACAACCTAATTTTGTTAACACTAGAAATATTAACTTAAAAGGTTTATTTGAGAGACAGGATATAATGACTTCCCTTACCCATAAGTCCAAAGTAGGAACATACAAATGTGGAGCTTGTAAGCAATGTCCATACATTTACAATGACAGTAATTATTACATTGCTTCTAGAAATTTTAAAATAATTCCTATGAATTATTACAATTGTGCTACAAAAGGTTTAGTATATTTAGGATTCTGTACAAGTTGCTCTGGATTCTACGTCGGGAAGACGGAAAGAACACTTCGTAAAAGGATTTATGAACACTTATATGAAATTAATATTAAGAAAGAATCAAATGCATTCTATAAGCATTCTTTAGTGTGTTCAACTATGTCCTTAAAATTCTTGGTATTGGAGCAGGTGTTACAGAACCCTAGAGGTGGTGAATGGGAAGCTTCTTTAGAATATAAAGAATTATTATGGCAGATTAAGTTAAACGCGACAAAAACCCCAGGAATGAATGATGCGATTAGTATTAAAAGTGTTTTAACAATTAGACGGGCTAGGTTATAACAACATTTATGATTTATTGTAGAATTTATTTAATATTTAATATTTAATATTGAATATCCAATATTTATTTATTATGTACTATTTATTAATCAAGTTTTTAGTAAATGAATTTTTAGAATGTTATTGAAGTTATAACAGACCCAAAAACTATATGGATATGGGGTACCGAGTTTGGGTTTTTAATTAACTTTTCTTGCCTAATTTAGTTGCCTATTTATTTACACAAGACTTTTTTGTAATATAAGCCAATTTTTATATCAATTTATACATTTAGCTGTTATATTAATTCATATAGTAATTTTTTGGACGTTGGCAGCTTAACTGAATTTGCAGTAGGTTTACATTAGTAATGTGTGGCACTTTATATATTTTTAATATACAATTTGTAATATTTTGAATTACTTCTTTCAAGAACATCTTTTACAAAGTATTTTTATGATTTTTTAAGCAATATTTCATTCATTTTTAAGCAATAATTCATTCAGTTTTAACACCACGGATTACTTTCTTTACATTTAGGAGGCATTCAACAAATACTGTTGTCTATAAAACTCAGAAGCACATAACTAATTTGCACTTGTTGTTATTAGGATAGCAGGTGAAGTTTAGTTAATCTATGTATTTTAAATCAAGATTATTGAAAATGTATAGATCAGGTTTTTCATTAATGATACATGTTTTATTAAATATTTTAGTAATAGTTTGCAACATAATCTCACAAAGCACTTGCACTTTAAAATGTAACTAATAGGGTTGTAATTGTTTTAAGCCAATTAAGCTTTTTAATTGACTGTATTATATAAACTTGTGCACATCCATTTGGTAACTTGTCTTGATAAAGCCTGGTATTAATCAGGCGAAAGCGCTTGTCTTATTGTGTTGTTTTAAGAGAGATTTCGTATCGAAATAAAAGTGGTGGATTATTTGGCTGTTTCCATTGTCGTGGTTTATACCTGTTACTAATTGCTAGAGTGTATATGTGAAATGCCTTTTAGTGTTGTATTCTCCTGTGCAGGTGTTAGCTTGCTAAATAATGCAGTATCTATTAGCCTGGGAACTCAGAGCAGGTGTCAAGATGTTGCAATATGAATACTGGGAAAACCTAAGTGTCACCATGATGTAATCTGGGGAGGACCCAGAAACATGTTTGCTAGTGATGTTTTATAAACTGTGTCTCAGAGAGAGATAGAAAACATTTTGATCTTGTATATCTAACCCAGAACTGCTTATGCTCTTTATGTATGTAAGTAGGATTGTAGTACTGTGTTTTCTTTTAAGATTAGCTAAAGATTAGAAAGTTAGATTAAGTATTTTTCTGTGTAATCAGATCTTTCCTATAATATTATTTTGTTTCTGTGTGATCTCTGAACTCCTAGATATCTCTGAGGTGTAGTAGTTTTGTCTTGTGTTTTAAATATTTATTATTAAGTATTTTTAAAACCTTCTACCTGTGGCTGGTTTGTGTAGAGATAATCTCTAGAATACATTGCATATTTATAGAGGTTATTATAATAGGCCACTCTAAAATAAGCCTTGACTCTTAGTCATACTACCATTGGATAATAATATTGCACAGTAATAATTGGACACCCTTTTAAGGGCCTTTTAGTAGCTGATATTATTAACTGGGTGGTGGCAGTAATTACTACCGTATAGTCTAGGTAAAGGGGCAGAGCTGGAGAATCTGTGTCAGCCTTTCCCAGGAGAGTATGTGAAGTTGTATAAATACTTATCTCAAAGTATGTGTGTGTTGTGTCAGCTACTTGGTAGGGACACGAAGCACTGGTTGGACAGAGAGGGTACTGGAAGTTCTAGCTTGCCCAGTTAGGCTGAGACCTGGACCCTATAGCTGTGCCAGTGGGAAGTCTTATTGGGGAACTGGTGAGCAAGGGAGCAGACAGCCCCAGGCTGACTGTGATCTCTGTGTACACTTAAGGGAAAATTGTACTTTACTGTGGGTATTAGTTATCCTTTCCTCTTCTAGGAGATGACCTCCCTGGTGTTAGTGGTGAGGATTGAGGCTCCTGGGCCAGGGCACGGTCATCACAGTCTTATTAAAAACAAATCTGCCTGACTGTGAGTTGCTCATTGGAATAGTTAGAACAACTGATCAGCTGAGTGCCCTACCAACTTTTGTGCATTGTAAGTAACACAGGCACCAAACAGATCAAATACAGGCTTATACCGTACCCCCACCAAAAGCCACATAGTTATACACTATCTACAGGCATTCACACACATGTTTTAAATAAATAAATATATATATATATATGTATATATATATATATATATATATATATACACACACACACACACACACACACACACACACACACACACACACACACACACATGCAAACAGACAGACACACACATCCAGTGCATACACACTCTGTATCCCTGATTTCCCCTCCATACTAGCCCCAGGTCACATATGGCATCAGCCATTCACTACACACACACATACACACATGCCCGCGCTCACACATGCAGGCACGCACTCACACAAACACACATACACTAATACTCACATACTACAATACATTACTCACCTTGATCACCACATTGAGCAGGGTGTAGCTGCTCTGCCTTGCTCAGTTTCTCTGGCATTAAGTGGATAGATCATCATCATCAGCCCCCCTTTTCCCATTTTTCTACATGGGGTCGGGGTATCATGTTAACTGTCACCACCTCTCTCGATTCAGTGCCACACTCATGCCTGACTGTCTCAGATCTTCTTTCACACAGCCCATCCACCTCTTTGCTGGATGTCCTGGCTTCCTCTTACCTTCTTGCTGTATGTCCCAAATCTTCCTCACCAGATTGTCTTCTACTTTTCTACAAATGTGCCCAAACCACCATAATCTGTTCTCTTTGATCTTTTTTGCAATTGGTGCTACTTTGGCTTCTGCTCTTATGTCCTCATTTCTTCGTCTGCCCCACAGTGTGCATCCTACCACCTTTCTCAGGCACTTCATTTCCATCACCTCTAGCTTCAACTGTTCTGCCTTTACTGCCAGGTTTCTGTACAATACAGTAGTGCTGGTCACACCACTGTCTTGTACACCTTACTTTTCACCTTCTTTGGCATTTATATGTCATAGACTACACCTGATACTCTGTGCCAGTTGGCTGCAGCCCCTCTGATTCTAGCTTTGGCCTCTTCATTCAGACTACTCTTCTCCACAACTACCCTTCCCAGATACGTGAAGCTGTTTACCTGTTCCACTATCTTCTCTTCTATTTCTATTCTCAGCTTCTTCTGATTTCCCCAGTTTGCTGTTATTACCACCATCTTATCTGTGCTTAGTTTCATCCCATGTGCCTTCAGATTTGCATTCCATTCTCCTATCCTTTGCTGAAGTTGTAGCTCAGCGTCTGCCTGTACTGCCACATCATCTGCGTACAGCAGCTTTGTTGATGTGTCCCCTACTACCTATTTGCTAATGTAGTCCATCACCAGTATGAACAGCAGTGGACTCAGAGCTGAACCCTAATGTACACCCACTCCCACTGGGAACCCCTCTGTAAGACCGAACACTGTTCGTACTTGAGTCATTTGGTCCTTGTACATAGCCTGCACTAATTCTACTAATGTTTGTGGGACTTCAAACCACCGCAGTACTGCCCAGATCAGCTTTCTTGGGACCTTGTCATGTGCTTTCTCCAAGTCTAGGAATGCCCAGTTGGACTCTCTCCTCATCTCTAGCTTCTTCTCAAGTATCTGTCTCAATGCAAACATCAGGTCAGTTGTGCTGCATCCTGATCTGAATCCAAACTGCTCACCTCCCATATTACATTCTACTACTCTGTGTGTCCATTGATCAGTCACCCTCTCCAGAACTTTCATGCAATGTGATAGAAGTTTGATGCTGTATACTGCCCACATTTCTGGATGTCCCCTTTGTTCTTGTACCCTGGGACGGGTATGCTTATTCTCCAGTCATCTGGGATATGCCTTTCTCTCCACACTGCTATTAGTACCCTCAGGAGCCATTTCTCCCCATCTCACCCAGCATCTTTGTCATATCTGCTGTGACCTCATCTGAGCCTGCTGCTTTCCCTGACTTCATCTTCCTTAGTGCTGTTCTTACGTCTTCTAGGGTGGGCTCCTCCTCTTCTCTCATTGTAGGCTGTTTCTGGGGCAGTACAGCTTTTGTGGGGTTTTCTTCATTCAGAAGCTGCTGGAAATAACTCCTTCCATCTGCCTTTGATGTCCTCTGGACTGGTGAGCAGGTTGTTGCTGGCATCCCTTATGAAGGGTGTATATCTTCTTTATCTTTCTGTCTTTGCCTTGCAACCTGATATAGTTTCTTTGTGCCCTTTACTGGGTCACTTTCCAGAGGTTGGTACAGTGCCTCCGATGCCCTATTCTTTGCTATTGCAACTTCTTTCTTAGCTTCTTTGTTAGCCAACAGTAGTCCTTCCTAGCCTGGTCCATCTTTTATATCTCTCACTTCTTCCTGCACTCCTTTCTTTTGATGACTTCTGGACTTCTGCATTCCATCACCAGCTTTCCTTATGTACCTTATTTCCATACCTGGCTTGGCCACATATCTTTTCTGTAGTCCTAACACATGCTGTTTTTATGTGCTGCCATTCTTATTCAACTCCGCCTATTTTCTCCTCTTCTTGGGGGCTAGAACCCTGAGTAATTCCTTGAACTGTTGTGCTTTCTCTCCAGTCAACTTTCAGGTCTTCAGCCTGGTCTCTGTTGACCTTAGAGCCTTCTCTGACCACTGTTTGCAGCTAATTGTGGCAACTAATGGTTTATGCTCTGGGCCAACTGTTTCACTGGGGATAACTTTGCAATCATGGATTCTACCCCAGTGCCTTTTCCTTACTAGGAGGAAGTCTACCTGAGTTGCATGTTGACTACTCTTGTATGTGATCTTGTGACTGTCTCTCTTTCTGAACCATGTGTTGGCTACTATCAAGCCATTTGCCAGACAGAAGTCTAGAATGGCTTCTCCTTCTTTATTCCTGTTGCCTCACCCATGTGGACCCAGTCAATCCTCATATCCTGTTCGGTCTGTCCCGGTATGTGCATTTGAGTCACCCATTATCAACTCCAATTCATGTTGTCCTGCTTTATCTGGTAGGTTCTGCAACTGTTGTCTGAATGCACTCTTTTCCTCAGTATCACAATCCTGCTCTGGGGCATAGGCTGAGATTATGAATACTGCCCTATCATTACACTGGAGTCTGATTGCCATGAGTCTGTCATTAATTCTGATGATATCCCTTACTGCCTTCTGAAGCCTCTTTCTCACCACAATTCCTATACCATTTCTAGCCTGCCCTGTACCTGAGTAGTAGACTCTGGATCACAAGCCAAGTGGCTCTGCTGCACTGCCCTTCCATCTCGTCTCTTGGATACATAGGATGTCCAGCCTCCTCCATATCATCATGTCATCCACTTCCAAGCTGCATCCTGTCAGTGAACCTACATTAAGCGTAGCAATTTTCAGTTCATGTTTGGCAGGTTGGTTGGTTTTACGTCCAGCTTTTGCTCAACAGAGCTATCCCAGGTAGCCCAGGCTAGGCAACTAGACACCGGCCAGCCAGTAGCTTATTGACCCAGGACTGCTGGGCTTTTATGGTGGGCACACCACTGGTCAGTGGGGGCACATATACCCCTCCCACCATTAGCAAGGGTCCCTGACGTGGGTCAGAGTAGGCCAGATCCTCAACCCACTTATCACCGGTAACTACCCATGCCCATTTTTGGCAACATTAATCAACATGATTGAACTACTTAGAGCCATATTTTATATCGTCGAGTGGCTAGCCCTGCCATGGCACACCATTGAGTGGCTAGTCCTACCACTGGAGTGCATAGATATAGGCAGCTAAATTGCTGTGTATATTTACTAATTTTGTGCATTGATCTACTGGGAAAATTAGTTTGAATTAATGTACTAGAAAGTTTACTCTCGCAAGCAGTGCATTACAATGGTAAAAGACCTCATTAGCTTAAATCCTACCGTAACCTGGCTACCAAATTCCCATACGATGCCAAACTTGTCATTGCATACTAGAGCAGGTGTGGCTGTGCAGCAAGGGAGCTAAGAATCAGAGCAATCTTGTCTAGTATGCAGAGCAGCTTGCAAGGCTTTGCATTTAAAAAACTTGTTTATGAATCCCAAACTTTCCCAGGGATTCAGAAACATTGCATCTACACTCGTGCCTAAGCTAACACTCTTTACAGTGCATACGAGATATACCCCAGTCCTCATCAACAATGCATTTGGCCAAGCAATATGTGCATTATCACACACAGGAAAATCGTGTTAGACCATCTCACAGCCACAGTAAAGTATGAGCAGCTGTTGTTGAGCAAGCATGAATCTCTTAAGATAGTCAGTGTGAACTCGTGTGCATAGATGGTAATACTGATGTACCAGTCTGCTGTTGTAACTCATGAGTACAATTAAGTAGAGAAATGGCTGGTGGAAGGAAATAAGGTATGTATGCCTAAGGTGGTAGTAGGGCTACAGAATCAAATAGAAGCTGACATAAGACTTTAAAGGCAGATGATGACCAAGTCAGAGATACATAACACAGTGCAGAAAGGGTATGAAACAGATAACAGATTTCACAGATTTGAATCTGAAGTTCTTGCACTTGGAAAATGTGAAACACAGACAGGATAGGTGGTGTACAGTAAAATGACATGGCAGGTCAGCCTACACCAATCTTGACACCACTGGAATTTGATCAGTGAACCTATCCTCTAATGCAGGTGTCATGAAAAAACACCTCTTGGTCCCTTGTTTGATTTGTACCCACTACTGTCTTCAGTCACATTCTACTAAACAGCTGTTTTAGAAGGCGAGTTATAGAGGTAGTCACACTGAATGGGTCAGTGATCCACATAGCAGACAATTGTTAGACATTTGCAGAAAGGAAACAGAAAGGTCACAAAAAACATTCTGTTCTGAGTTGTATGGGATCATCAACGTTATTTGTGTGCACTCTGATAATCTGTTCATGTACACATAAGCCATGGAAGCAGTCAGACTAAGAAAGAGAGTTTTATCCTAGTTCATTTTGCCAACTGACATACAACGATGCTCAGCTCATTTATGTGACTGATGACAGCCAAGGCCAATACTTATGTAGCAGATGACAGTGACTGAATCTAATTACAGCTGTACAATAAGCAGTGCCATTTCTCATTGACTGTACTGACCATTAGCTGCCCTCTTCACCATTCACCGTGCACAGTATGACCACAGGAAGGTAAGTGATTTAGAAGCCCTTTTGGGGCATGTGTGTGGCATTTTATCTATTTTTTGACTAGATTAAAGGTTGGAAAAGGAAGTACAGAAAAGATATAAAACTGAGAAGTAAGCAGGGGATAGAACAGAAGTTCAGCAAATAAGGAAAGAGCAGGATAGAGGGGGGTAGGAGGGAGATACCTTTTGTTTTTAACATTGAACAGACACCAATTTTATTTGTATGAAAATAAGGGAAAGTTGGGGAAGGACATAAGAAGAAGGTAAGAGGACTAGGTTAGGTACCAGGGGAAGAAAGACATGATTGATGGGCTGTGGGTAAAATAATGAAAGTGCAGGAGCCCAGTGGTGAAGGATACATCAGATAAACGGATGGAAGACAGTGGTATGGCAAGAGAGCATGATCAACAGGGGTGTGCATGACACAAAAGGGAGGGGAACACCAGGCTGGGGGATAGGACTGGGTGTTCGATACGGCAGTCTCTGCCAGTTGAGACCCTGTAGGAGATTTACTCATCATTTTGGATACTGCCACCATTGGACCTTGGCTTACATGGTGAAGCCAGTGCTGAGCAAGGACAATTAGATAGTGAGTCACCAGAGCATGTTCTCCTTTTGGCTAATGTAGGCATCCAACCTCCAGCTGATATTTTCTACAATGTCTGCTAGCTGGCTTTAGGTGATAAAGGTGTCACCTCCATTTGCACTGCTGCCGACAGGAATAACTGTATCAGCCTGGTGCAGAACTATAGGATGCAGGTGGTCTGGGTATGGCAGGATGTGTGAACGGAACTGTTGTAAGCTGGGACCCAGATGTGCTGGATATTTCTCTAATGATGATGGTGGTGGTGGCACAGCTGTTGCTGTCATCTGGGGCGGGGTGGGGGGTCTGACAGACACAGCCAGTAGGATAGATGGAGGTTGCTGTGGTGCTGTGTATAATAGTAAAAGAAATGGAGGAAAAAAAAGTAAATATACATAAGAGAAAGGGATAGAGACAAAGAAGGTGGAGGAAGAGAAATATAGCTGACTAATTTGCAGATGATTGCAAGCAAGGGGTTATCATTAACTCCCCAGCAGACACTAGCATTCTTCAAGAAGGTCAATCTGTGACTAATAAATGGTGCCAAAGCCATGGTCTTAAACTCAGTGCTAAAAATGCATAATTCTACCCTTTGGAAAATCAACCATCCCGGCTAATTACCATGTTGATAATACATCCCTAAGAGTCGGCCCAACAGTCAGGGATCTGGGTATGCATGTAGACAGTAGCCTTACTTTCAGCCACCATGTGGCCACAGTGGTGAGGAAATCCTTTTATGTTGCACAACTTAATAAGGGCATGGCATCTAGGTCCAAAAAGGTCATTATCCCACTGTACTTAGCCCTCATCAGACCAGTCATATAGTGCAGTGCTCTCTTTGGTATGTACTTGACCAGGCATATGCAGCAACTAGAGTGACCTTAAGGGTTCCTTACAAAGAGAATATAAAGTGCAACAAACCTGGCTTATGCAGTGCGCCTTAAAGCCCTTTCCCTCTACTCAGTTTTCTATACATTGCTGATGAGTGATCTGTGATCAAGGCATCTGCAAACCTCACACTTATGAATCTCCTACATATTCGTAAGTGAAAGAGTACCAGAAATACAAGGTCCAAGGACCTGAATTTTGTCTGTGATGTAAACAGAACATGCTAGAGAGACAGATATATGTCCCAGAGACTGCCAGTCCTATGGAACAGGCTTCCCATCCATGTGAAGCTGAGTTCATCTACTACCCATGTTAAGCACAGTCTAGACAAGTGGATGTGAACAGGAAATGTACACCCCCCTTGGCACCCATGTGTCATATGGACAGAGGTAGCTTATAAATTCCTGGCCCTCAATGTCCTATTTGGATGCAGGACGTCATTATTCTTTCTGTAAAACTTGGCTAGGCTTAGAAAGGCCCCTTGGGTCATTAGCCTAGTAACAGTCTCTGAATCTATGAGTATAATTATTGAACCACTAAATACTCCTGAATATCAGAAGTTTTGTTTGTATATGTACATGGAGGGGGGACCTGAACCAACAGACATCATTGCATGTAGTGTGATAGAGAGAAGCGAATAATGGGTGGAGTTATTTAGCCACATCATCAGGTGCCTTTGGTCAGAGATGCAGTTTGATGAGTGAGACTTCTGTATGTGTACAAAATAAACATGCTCCTCAGGCATACACATATCATTTACAGGTGATTGACAAAGGAAACAAACTTCAGTTTTTATATTGGAAACTATTCCCTAAATAACTAATGGCGACCTTGTATATATGGCCCATGTAATGCTGTAGTGATAATACTGAGACAGAAAAATGTACGTGCAATATTTTTCACGATAAACTGTTGGGTGGGAAGAGATGAACTCACAGGTATCCTCACAAGGTGCAAACAAGAGACTTAAAATCATGACTCGCTTGTCCACCTGTACAGGAGAAGATGTGAAGAAACACATTTCTAACATTGCATGGTCATTCTATCTTTGAGTTATGCCAGTACTGACACATATGGCACTGCTGTAAGAAAGTTATGATTTTTTTTAGTTTGTGAAAGTTGTACTTTCTCTACTGCTGTCCATATTAAAAGCCATACATTATAAAGAATATATACCCCTTTAGCACTCTCTTAGGTGCTTCAATCTGATCCTGTGCAGCTCCCTGTTCCTTTTTCTCTGTCTTCAGTGGCTATAGGTATCAGAAGAGCATAATGTGATATTTGTGGATGGCATACAGTGGCAGGTTATTTGTTTAGCTAAAATAAGTTATACTGACAATGTGGAGGTGGTGACTGCTGTGTAACTTCATCCTCCCATCAATGTAGATAGTCAGGATAGCAATGTCTACTGTCACTGTAATGGTGTTGGCACTGATTCCCCCCCCAATATGTGGGGATGCCAGTAGCATGATTGACAGCCTTACCCAAACTATTAACAGCTTCAGCCGTATACTGAGGCCCTTTATAACCCTCCTGCAGGATCTTTTGGCAGTTCTTATTGAGAATGTCCAGAAAATTTACTGGCTCATCTTTACTCCATCCCTGTGCTGTAAAAGGAACACCACCCTCTCCTTCTCCAGTCATGATGTTTCACTTTGAAGAATGTTAAGGTAAAGTGGCAGAAAACTGGTATCCAAAACCGTTTTTGATTGTCCTTTCTCTTGCATAACAGTAGGCAAAAATGAGCACTTTAATTGTGTGATGGATGGCAAACTCAGAAAATATAGGTACTGTACTGGTATGGTTCCAATAGCACTGTAAGGTTTGAATGCTTTTGAGTGACTTCATGTGCCAGTGGTTACAGGTGGCATGGCAATTCCATCACCCCTAAAAACATAGGCTAACTGTGCATGTGCAGAGCTATCCATAGGGGCTCTGGCATGTGCATTGAATTGTCTTCTACATGATATTTATCAGGTGTGCTTATTGAGCAAAATGAGCAAATATGAAACAATAATAAGGTGAGACCTAATTATCATAATGATTGTGCTCAGAGGTGTGAAATGCATGAAATAAGAACAATGAGAGGAGCACAGAGTCTCATTACATTATGGAAGAAAACACTGCTGCAAGTGTTTGATTCCTGCTAAGGGTGATTTTTAAATTAAACTTTCTTCTCGCTAAGATATCTACTTGTAAAAGGTAAGTGCTACTATATTCATTCTTTGGGACGTTTGCTTTTGACAGCTCTTTTTACTGCTACCTATGAAGGATATCAGTTTGTTTGCACTTTTATATGTATTGGCTAAGGTGTATTGAGGGAGAGATTGCAAGGCTACAGTAATTTAATACTTTGTAGGAATATTAAGATGAGCTCATACTCTGAGTACTGTTCAGTACAAATTTAATGTTGTATGCCTTGCACAGTTGTAATTAGCCTAAATATATGCTATGTGTTCTCGGTTTGTGGCATTCTGTAACTGTTTTGTGGTTCATATCTGCTTAGTAAATGTGGATCCATATATCTGTCAGGCACAAATACTACATACTATATGGCTCAGGAAGATAATAGAAATGTTAGGATTTGTAAAGACTTTACAGGAACAGTGTTAGTTGCACTAGTTTCGGTACCAACAGAGTAATGCCTAAAAACAGGGTGTATAGAAAGACAACTGCACTTGCTCAGACCTTGACATGTAGTCATAAGTCCAGATTCTCACATGCTGAGAATGAGATGGTACAACAACAAGCTGTCCATCTCCATGGCTGATGACTTTTTGATGTCCATGCAGCCAACCAGCCCTACCATGACCATGCCTGGGCTGAGATTTTCAGCCAAGTGAATGAGGTGGGTGGACAGGACAACATATACAGAATGGTGCATAGCAAGGCCACAGATGTGATTCATGGTGCCACCCACAGAGGAAAACCATGGCACAGGAAGATTGGGCAACAGGTTGGGGGGGGGCTATCAAATTATCCATGTCTAATAGAGACTGAGGAGTTTCTGACCTCCCTTAAAGGTAGTATCACCTCCACAGAGTCGCATGGTGTGTCGCAATCAAGCCTTCGGCCATTTTGAGCATCTGTTTTTTTGGGCATGGAGGCCTGTCCATGAGGCTGTTGTACTTGTTTCTTTGTCTTTAAGGGTGCTTTAGCCTTTGCCTTTGAAGCTGAAGTTGTTTTAATGTATAATTGAGTTGGTCTGAAAACACCCTCAGAAGCCGATGCCTGCTCAGCGGCTCCAGACCCATCTGAGGGAATAGTCTTCCCAAGGTCCAACACCTTGAGACTCCAGCGGCCTAGGCAACTCCACGTGGGAGTCGGTAGCGGCCTGCGGGTCTAAATTAGTGGGCGTCAGGGGCTGCGAAGGCACCTCACTGAGAACCGGCGCCTGGCTTAGAAGAAGCCTCGTCATCAGTTTTGGACCTCGGATGCCTGTCCTTCTCTTTTTCTTTGCGTTTCTTGTGAATTCCGGTTGTCGGATGGCTATCCGAAGACATCGTATAATTAAATCTTCTGCCAAAATAATGTAATGCAAAATCGTACCGACGCTTAATAGTGCGTTGGTTAAATCTAGCACAAAACCGACAACTAGCAACGTCGTGGTCAGGGCCTAGGCAAGGAATACAGTAAGAATGAAAGTCCTTATGAGGTATTTGCTTCCCACAAGAAATACAATTATTAACTTTTTCTGACATCGGTCTGGAGCAAGTAAAAAAGTTTCCCCAACAGGGTACTTAGCTTTTAATGAAGACTTTGGATCTGAAATTCGAACACGAAAATCTCAGGAGTCGGCCGACCGGCACTTGTGAACTGCTTATGCTTCGGGCATCGCTCGGCAAGAAAGACTGAGGAAAATGGTGTCGGCTGCATCTTTTATACCCCTGGAGCACTGACGTAATTGAAGAGGCGACAGCAACTGACGCCGGTCCTAGACTTTGGAATTCAGACCAACTGAGGGTAGCCTGCCAGCAGGATAACCCAAGTGTAATGACTGCAGCAATGAATGCACTCGAACATCTACATTTATGGTAAGTGTACAGAACTGTACTATTCAGTGCATGCCCATCTACACAAGGTATGGCCAAGGATACTAGTTTTTCTCATGTGTGTAGTTGTAAACATATCAGTTACATGTCTAGTTGTGCTGGATCATACTTACACTGGATAATTTATGCGTTGGTGTATTCAAAGGTGATTCTTTATTCAGCACCATTATTATAGAACTGCCTCTATCTGATATTGGAGGACCTATAGCATCTGATAATGTAGGCAGGGATAATCTGACAGAGTCAAGAGGTACAGAGTGCATGTATGTGTCCGTGTGCTGGACACAGGGAATGTGACCATTGCATCCCCAACCCAGACCATGGACACAGTCTGTATGCCTGTGGATACCCATGCCACCCTGTTATCAGAAGATAGGTTGATTGAGTCACTACAGATCAGGTGAGTGTTCTGACCTCCAGTAGACAGATGTCTGAATCTGCCCCAAGCACACATGGGCAGAGAGGTCCACAAAGGGAAGTTGGTAATGATGCGTGCTGGAGACATGGATACTGCCCTCCTCCTGAGGCTGGTGTGCCAGTGGCCTCAACCTAATGTATGTGCAGGGCCAACAAGGAGGCACAGGCTAGTGCCATCAATGCCATGGCAGACATTCTGAAGGTAATCTTGGATATGCATGCTGACATTTGAGAGCACATCACATATGTGTGTTTGCTTCAGTGCTCTGAATCACACACTGGACCATGCAATATTTTGGTGTTGCATGCATTATTTTTACAATAATGTATCTGCTTAATACTTCTATAGTTATGTTATAAAGCCATATGCACTTTGCTAGTGCCCTGGCATAATGCACCCACCTCTGTCTGGTATGATCATCCCCTGCTGCTGGCTCCTCCTCCTACATCTCATCTGAATCAGCCTCCATTTCCTAATGTGCTGCGGACTGCAGGCCCTGCAAGAGCTCACCTTGCTGTCACTGCTTCTTATGTACAGTATTTTGTAACACTGCACACATGGTCAGTATTTTTGCACATGTCGCTGGGTCATACTTTTGGGTACTATCAGATGAATTTAGGTAGCAAAAGAATGCCTTCAGCAGCCCACGCATGCAGCGAGTAATGTTTCTGGTTTGTGATAGTGCATGGTTGTACCCATGGCTTGTTTGATTGTGTGGATTTCTTATGGGTAGCATGAGCTAGGGTCCAGAGCACATCCAGCATCACCAATAAGATACCCCTGAAGAAGTCATCCCTCACAAACCACTTGCAAAGGTGTGCCGTATTTCAGAGTTACAATAACTTCCTGTTTGGCACACACACACACACACACACACACACACACACACACACACACACACACACACACACACACACACACACACACGCATGCACGCACACACACACGCACACACACACTCTGTATGTCATACCCTGTACATTAAAGACCACCTGGCAGTTGAAGGAGTGATAGCCTTTGCAGTTCATGTAGCTCCTTCCCAGTTCACTGGGTGGAGCATTTATTTCAATGTGGGTATTGTCTTTGGTCTCCATTACCCTAGGGAAATGGGCTACATCTTGGAACTCTCACAGGGTGTTGATCATCTCCTCTGGAGTACATGAGAACCACACATGTGCACATGCTGAAGCATGGCATCAAGGAACTGATGGAGTCTTCTCAAGGCAGATTCCTGAGATACCCCCACTGTGTCTCCAGTAGGTCACTGAGAAGTCCCTGTACTAATGCACATAAAGCCACACAATCCTTAGTATCCACTGGGATAAGTGCTCCATGACTTCCATGGGACAGCAGATGAGGCAGACATATTTCCATGATTTGTTGGAAGGTATTCCTTTTAACACTGTATCAGGCCACGGTGTTTTTCTCATGGAGGGTGTGAAATGTTAAGCTTGGTCAAATGACCCAGTGCCTTTGTATGTGATGTTGTGCACCACTGAGTAGTGTTGCAGTAAGAGCCTCCTGCAGATGTGCATTTACTATGGCTGAGGCAACTACTAACATTATTATGCAATGCATTCCATCTGAACATGGGAGTATGGCAGAGTTCAAATATACTGCAGGCATATCGTCGTTGCACAGCATGTAAACATTTTTAAATCTCTCGATCTCTCTCTGCCATCTTGTTTTGCTTCATTATCATATCTCATTATATGGTCATTACCATATAGCAAGATGACCACACTATTTAGGCTAGCCACGTGATGTAGCTAGGTTTTCTGAATCATGCCACCCTGCTCGCTGCTGCTTATCATACAGATTAACTTAGTGTAATGCAAACTTTCCTGAATCTAGATGTATGTCTGTGGGATAAGGTATTTTTTTAATTTTGTTTATGAAACCTTAAGGGCCACCTTCTTGACAGACTAACTATTAAAGTGTATTGTTCATATATAATTTCGTACTTTGGCACTACATCATGTAGTACATGAAGTGACCGCAGTTTCCCCCCATGTGTGAATATTTTCAGCTGCTGATTTTGTAAGGAAAAAAATATTAAACATAGCACTTTCCCAATATCATGCCACTGAATTTAGAAAGTAAACTTCAACCTCAGTGACATTATGGCAGGGAAAGCCTGAGGTGCGTCATGGACTTCAGTGGGTGAATTACTGCACATGTGCAGACATGTCTATTAAAATCTATAGATAAGACTTCTCACTATCCCTTGGTAATGTCACCACATGTATACAGTAAATTTATTTGTGCCATGGTTTAATAAAATGTCTGAAAAGCTTTTTTATTTAAAAATGTGTCAAATAAGTACAGAATGAGAATGATACAAATGCTTTGTGTTGCTTAACTTACAAGATATCACGTTTTACCCATGAATGTAAGCAATACACTTTACTTTCAATAGTAAATTAGTCTGAACGTTTTATCATCAGCCAGACTTCCTATACACCATCACACTGGTGAACTCATGCACTGCGTTAAAGACTCTAAAATAAATTACACATTTCAGAGCAACAGTAGGAAATAGCAATTTGCTGTTTATTTCTTTGTGTATAATATTTTGACTGAAAAGGTAGTGTCCAAAATTAAAAGATGCTCAAGGTACATTGCGAATGGTTAGTCTGACAAATATTCTGCCTAAGACTGTTTCTTTTTCATATAGAAGAGGCATTAATTTTAATAATTGTCTACTGTATACCCAGGGTTCCTGTTATTTAATCGACCGTCCTAAAATGTCGAGTCTTGGAAGATCAAATGAGGAAGTTCGAAAAATAGAAATGTCGAAGACGCGGAAATTCAAATTCTTTCTTAGGGAAAGAATTCAGTTGGCTGTTTCCGCAGCTTCGACATTCGCTGTACTGTGGTGCAAATGTTTCGGATCGGGTTAAGGTAAGTGTGTGAGTGTGATGGACATTGAGATTAGTGTGCGGGTAAGGTAAGTGTGCGAAAGTGACGGACATTAAGGTTAGGGCGTGGGTAAGGTAAGTGTGCGATAGTGACGGAATTTAGGGTTAGGGTGCGGGTAAGGTAAGTGTGTGATAGTGATGGACTTTAGGCTTAGGGCACGGGTAAGGTAAGTGTGCAATAGTGATGGACTTTAGGGTTAGGGCTTGGGGTAAGGTTAGTGCATAGATAGTTGTGTATGTAAGGTGTAGTGTAGGTTTATTAGGTGTTTGGTGTTCTTGTGTTGTGTGTGTTTTTCGGAACAGCAAATTTTTTTCCCTGGGAAAAAATTTGCTGTTCTGGGGTTTCATTGTCATATTTCGAACTTCCAAATTTGAACATATCGTGTTCGAAATTTTAGAAGTTCGATTATATGACATAGACCCTATACCCATTATAAAAGGAAAGGGTATTTAGGTGACTAATTCCTTGGAAGATCATAGTATATTCACCTCTGTGTCTGCCGTATATAATCAAGACTGATGTTATTAATGGCAATGGAGTTAGTCTGCTGTAATTATGATGGTTTGACAGGGAATGTTATTTTTGTTTTAAAATATCTCCTCATTTATATTGGACAAAATAGTAGGAAGCTTAAAACTTAACTGCTGGAACTTAGACATGACATCAAGCATAATAAAAGAATAACCCTGTAGCTGCTCATTTTGTGACAAAGCATGCTGGCAGTTCAAAGTTTTGCCACAAGCCTTGAACATGTAATACACTGTGATGTGATATTAAAACTTGTTTGCTTTACAAGACAACTTTACCTTACAACTGTTCCATATCGTTTAACTGTTTAATGAAGAGTGCACTTCTTTACTTGGAATTTTTCCCTGGTAGCTTATTGATTGAGTTTTAACTGCTTTGTGTTGTTCAATGGATCTTCATTTGATTAGATTTGTATTGAAATAGCTAGCTGAGCTATGTGTATTCACTCTGTCTCCTTGTAAGACATTAGCCAAGCTGCCAGATATATATTTTGAGTGCTTTGTTAATTATTTGTCTTTTTTTTCTGCACCAGCACTTCATCTTCCCTCGAATTGTCTGCATGTCCTTTTACTATGCTAATTTGTCTCTGTTTGAATTACACTAGAGTCACTGGTCAGCACTGCATATATTTCTATGAACTCTGCACTCCTTTATCTTCACTTATACAGTAAGCAAATAAGGCTGTCTGCACATTGCTGCGTGATATATGTAACAACACTATTTATTGATCAATACAGCATAAAATACAGAGTGCCATTGCTATGTTCTAGAAGTGACTTTAGTGAAGTAAGACTTTACCGTTAACAAGCTTAACCATAGCTTCTGTACACACACACAAATTGGGGAGTTGGCATAATGGTTAAGGTGTTTTCCTTTCGTACACAAGATACAGCTTCTGATTATCACATTTGAGTGAAATTAGCTAGGCTTAAAATGGCCCACAAGCACACCTAGCCTGGGACTTACCTATGAACCAAAGAAATAACCATATCATAAACATGTACTTGCATTTCCAAAAAATCCAGTAGAACAGGAAAAAGGTAATAAAGCATGCCACGCCCCTATGCATGTGTAAGTAAGTCAACTAACTTCTAAATTAAGATTCTTACAAGTGTTGTCTAAAGAATTTCCTTTATAGAAGGCAACCTTTGAAATAGCCTATAATAGTGGTGAAATGCACACCAGTTATACTGTATGAGATGTAGTGCCTTGAGGACCGGAACTCACTTTTCTGAATTCTTTTTGTAAAAGTTAAGGAATGAATGTGGCATAGTGTTTTCTTGCACTATAACTGTGGTACCCAAAAGTCGCATGTACCACTAAAAGAATTATGTGTTGTAGAAATAGACTACAAGCATTATTATAAGCTTCATTCTTGAGCAGAATTTCTTGAATTCCATTTCTCGAGCACATAACAAACTGGCTGTGATAGCTGACATCATTGTAATCCTCTGTGTTGTCAGTTTTGCAGTCTACTGGCAGTTGGGAAGAGTTATTTCCCGCTATACTGTACTGCCATATTTCATTTAAAATTCCATTCTCTTTATTTTTAGTACTCCTGTAATAAAATAATTTTCCATATTATCCCCTTTAAGGGATGATGATATTTTAAAATAAGCTAATCTATCAGATAATGTAGCGAAGTGCTGAGCTAGCGTAATGCTTCAGTAATGACCCCATTAAGTGAATGGATTTCGAGTGCAGTGGAATAAATTAGTTTAGGTACAGGACAGTGGTTAATGAAGGAAATGCTTCAGTGAGCATTTCATATAGCCAGACCAGTAATCATAACTACGATAGTTGTGCAACCACTGAGTTGATATGTATACATGTACACTCACACACACACACACACACACACACACACACACACACACACACACACACGTAAGTAGAGGGGGGAGTTAAGGGGGTACAGGGGGCTTTTCCCTCTGCAAAAGCACTTTGATAACCTCTTTACCTATTTAATTGACATACATTTTTTACTTGTCATATACTGTACTGAATGCATGAACAGTGACCTTTTAAATAGCACAGTTTGGGGAGTTGCTTACTGTCCTGTGGCTGTGTATTTAAGTAAGCTACTGTGGAAAATAAAGCCTCCCACACTATGGTAGGGTAGCAGGGAATTCCCCCCTGAAAAAAATGTTTTTGCTGGAGAAACAAGCTTTCTATTGTAAAGTTCATACAGAATGTATTCTGTTTCCGGGCCATTGGGATGTGCAGTATGGGTAAAGAGTCTTGATTAGAAAAGTTTATTTTGGGATATGTCATAGGAATTGATCAAATGTTCATGACAGGTCAGGGTGTTCATAGGTTCATAGGTAGGTACTAGGCTATTAGCCCTAGGGCCTATATAAGCCTAGCCAAAAAGGTACCCTGGCTTTCGCCACTCAAGAAAATTATTTTCCTGTGCCCCTGTCGAGCAGAGCCACAGAAGGGATCCCTGGGGTGAATTTCCTATTTCCCATCCAATCATCAAGATTTTTCTTGAAGAGTGCTAATGAGGAGCTCTGTTTGACATAGATAGGTAGTCTGTTCCAGAGTATGGGAAGTCTCTGGGACAGGAATCTATCCCTCCAGCATGCTCTATTCATTGTGGTGACAAGGTTTAGGTCCCTAGAGCATGTAGCTCGGAGGGATTGGGATTTCTTTAAGTGGAGCATGTCCAACAGCTCTGGGTTTGACATAGCTTTGTATGTTAGGCAGAGATCGCCTCTGAGTAGGCGATGTGCGATGGAGTAAAGCTGGAGTTTTTTGAGACGGTCTGCGTAGGGCATCTGTTTGAGGCCAGTAATCCTCTTTGTAAGGTATTTCTGTGGCCTTTCCAGTTGTTGTAGATGTTTTGTGAGGTGCATACCAAAAGGGGCGCTGTACTCTATAATGGGTCTAATGAGTGATGAGCAGAGGGGAACAATGACCTCTTTTTTTCTGGATGAGAAACCTTTTGTGATGAGGTGAGCCACGTAGAAGGATTTCCTGACCACTGTGGCGATGTGATTATCAAAGGAGAGGTTACTGTCCACTTGTGTCCCAAGGTCTCTTATCACACTTTTGGCGTTAAGTAAACTACCACTTATGTGGTAGTTCATGGGTACAGAGTTTTTACCAAAAGGGATGACAATACACTTTTTGGCATTGAGCTTCAGGCCATAGCTTTGACACCAGGCATTTGTCTCAGTGAGGCCCTTTTGTAGTATGTCCACATCGTTAGGAGTTTCAATTATGGCTCCTAGTTTGCAGTCATCGGCAAACGTTGTTAGCCAAAGACCTTCTGTGTTAGCCTGTACTTCAGAGAAGTAGATACCAAACAGGAGAGGACCCTGGACTGAACCCTGTGGTACTCCACTTGTCACTGGTCTGAAGTCAGATTTGGAGTCTGCTACTTTCACAGTGTGGGTTCTGTCTGTGAGCCAATTGACAACCCATCTTGTGACCTAGGGATTTATACCTAGTATAGTGAGCTTATGTATAATTCCAGAGTGGGGGATGGTGTCGAAAGCATTGGCAAGATCTAGATAAGCTGTGTGAACCACCTTACCCTCATCTATGGCTTTGGTGACTGCTTCAGAGAAGTCAGTCGACATGCTCTGTCTTTTACAAACCCGAACTTAGTAGGGTCCAGAGTCTGGAGATTACCAATGTCTTTGTTTATGAGTTCCATGATGATACGTTCCATGGCCTTGCAGACCAGGCTTGTCAGGCTAATGGGGCGGTAGTTCCCTGGGTCCATCATGGCTCCCCCTTTGTGGAGTGGGATAACCGTCACAGTGTGCCATTCAGTGGGCACAAAGCCTGAGGTGAGGCTATGATTGAACATGGTACCTAGGTAGGGTGCCAATTCATTCTGTAGTTCGTGTAGAACGCAGCCTGGGATATTGTCAGGTCCCATGGATGTTGTGTTCTTGGCTTTGGAGAGTGTGTTTTTTACTTGTGCAGCCGTGATTACAGGAACTTTGCATTCTTCCGGTATGGAGATGGGCTCTCTAGAGGGTGAGAGGGGGGTAAAATTAGCACTGAACCTATCTGCCAGGATGTTGGCAATATCAGTTGGTTCTGTAATTTAGTGTCATTGTGCTGTAACTCAGAGCAGATCTGAGTGTTGCCATTGAGATTCTTGACATAGCTATAGAATGCTTTGTGGTTGTCTTTAGAGTCAGTGGCAGTTTTGTTTTCGTAACTAGCTTTGGAGGATTTTATGAGGGATATCAGCTTCTTACTGAGGTTGACCAGGGAGTTCCTCCAGTTATGGGATTTTACTCTTTTTTGCAACAGTTTCTTTCTTCTGTTGTAGAGTTTGTTTATGGCAGAGGACCACCAGATTTTCTTCCTTTTTTTGGAGGATAGCATCTTGGATCTATTAGGGATAGCATGATCCATGCACTCGTGTAGGTGCTTATAAAGTGCATTTGTGTAGGATTCAGCAGTCATACCTCTGTTGTCCATCTACATGGGTGTCATGAAGTTTGCCAGTTCTGTCTTAAGAAGTGTAACGTTAGCTTTGGAGAAGTTTTTTACGGTGGTTTCCCTAATTGGGGGTGGGGATGGGATGTGGATGTCTAGGGTGATTAGCGGATCTGACCAACGAGGAATTGATCTCTGGTGTGGAACACTGGTTGCCCATGTTGGTAATGACCAGGTCTAGGATATTGCTGCCCCTGGTGGGGGTGTGAATAAGCTGATCAAAGGCATTGGAATTTATGAATTCCAGAAAACGTTGACCAAGAGTTGGTACATAAGTAGTTTTCCCAGTTAATGGTGGGGTAGTTGAAATTGCCCATTATTAGGGTGTTGGGTTGTACCCCAGTACTTTCCAGTATATCAAGAAATGAGGAGTGGGAATCCTGGGACATGGTGGGGGGGATCTGTAACAAGCTACAATTTGGATTGCGGTCTTGCCCAGAATTAGTTGCACTTGGATAATCTCGGATGCATTTTGCTGTGCAACTAACCTGGAGGTGTGGATATCCTTAATGAATATGGACACGCCTCCACCTTTAGTGCTTCATTCCGGGTTAGGCTGCTGAAAGGTGTGGTATGAATTATAGCCTGGTAACACAGGGGTGCTCTCTGGGGCTTTGAGCCAGGTCTCTGTCACTGCACAAATGCTGATGTTCTCCATTTTAAGGAGTGCCTCGAGTGAGTGCATTTTGAGGTTTAGACTTCTAGCATTGAGTAGCATTACCCTCAGATTTTGCTTGCTTGTACCTGTTACGGTGGTGAATTTGTCATTTGAACCTTGCTTAAAAAAGGCACTAGAGGGATGGCAAGAGCCTTTGCCAGTATCGGGTATCCCAAGGGCGACAGGTGCAGGCCATCTCTGGCAAAGCGTCGTGGTTTGTTGATCATGTCGTCCCAGGCAGACAAATACTGGATCCCTTTAGAATGACACCAGAAGCTTAGCCAGTTGTTGAAGTCAATCATTTTGTCCTTGTACTGTGGTATCATTCTGGGTGATGGCAGGATGCTACTCAGGGCTAGGGTCATACTTGCCTGGGCTACAGGATCTGAGAGCTCTTCCATGTCTCTTTTCATGTAGTCCAGGGAGGTACGTCTCAGGTCATTCACACCCACATGGACAATGACAGTGTCATATTTGTACTTGTTGTGGAGTGACCTGAGTGCGTGCTTTATGTGGCAGATCCTGGCACCCGACAGGCAGCTGACAGTAACTTTCTCCTTGTTTAGCCTGGTGAGTGGAACATCAGTGTGCCTGACTATAGAGTCACCTATGACTAGAGTGTTGGGTTGTGTGTAAAACTATGTCAGAGTGCTGGTGCTGCTCCTTATTAATTCATTAGACTCAGTGACTGTGATGGTTTTAGCACCTGCAGTTCTTTAAAAAACATCGATTACGTTTGCTGTGATTGTTTGACAGTAGCAGTGGTTATATATTCTAGAAGCCCTCATCCTCTTTTTTCCCCTCCTATTATCCACAGATGTACAAACTGTTCACTTCTGCATGCAGTTGTTCTAATGCAAGGTCTACACTGTTTTAAATTATTCATCTTTGTAATACAGCAGTTCTAGTCTGTGTCTACTTGTGATTTACTATTGGAAGTCCCATAAGTAAAGTATGTCATGATATGAATGAACACGCCACTAACAGAAAGAAGCTGAAAAAAAAAAAGAAAGCTACATTTTATTCTGTTGCATGCCCTGTCTGCTGTTGTAACAGAGACAGTATCCTCTGTGGAAGATTTCTTAATTTTGTTCATAATGGCTATAAAAATGTTTCTGTACAGCCTAGAGTGTTTATCCAACATTCTTCTGAGTCAGTATTGTGCTGTCCTTTTGTTTTCATTTTTTTCTAAAGCAGTTCAGTATGAGACCAACTTTTCTAGTGTTAAAACTAGGCCCATGTCTTGTGTATGCGCCTCTGTTATTAATGATTTAACCAGACAGATCTAAAATAAACAAGCAACAAGTTGGTTGTAGCTGCAACAATGACTGAACAGAACCAGCAACAAACATAAAAAAGCAATTATTTTGAGAACAATTTTAAGGGATGCCTTATGGAAAGTAGTGTGAATAAAAGAATAAAATTACTGAAAAAAGTATAAATAGCCATTTATCAATAAACCCTCTAATTCTGTAATTAAATATTCCTTTAAGGACTAGTTATGCAATCTCATAACTGAAAAGTGAACTGAGAGATCAACTTTTAGCTAACCCCCACATGACCTTACAGATGTTTAAATAGGAAAGTTAAAGTCAACAGCAGATTAGCAAAGAACAACATATAATCAGTTTTCTAAATACTAGTGCACATAGCGTAGGTCAGAATATTTTATCTGTTCTTCCATTGAAGTATATTTAACTGCGATTATTTGACTGTTTTAAGAACACACAAACATGCAGAATAACAATTGGCTACAGGCTTCATTTCTGGCAGATAAATCCCTACAGTGGAACCCTTCCACATAGAAGATGTTCCCTTTTTAAATATTTTTATGTATTTTTTTTCTGAAGAATGCTGGCAGCAGTGTTAAACCTCAATTTTTAGAATAAGGCTTATTATTAAATAGTGGGTCTGGTTTTGGGATAAAAAGGTCCTATTTTTGAGATATTTTACCTAAAGTGTTAGGATTTGAAGACTAGGAAGTCTTTTTGTGTACTTCATACACTGAGAGTTTTGGTATTTGTATATGCTTTTTGACAGCTTACCTTCATTATTTTACAATTTGAGACATTTTTCTTGAAGATGTTATATTTGGTATATATGTTCAGGGGGATTGCTGCCCCCCCCCCCACACACACACACACATGGGAGGCTGCAGGGTGTTTGTCCCCCCAGCAAAAATAAGTTTTAAGGAGAAGATCAATTTTTGAAATTTGCTTTTCTGTGTTTTTGGACTTTTTTTGGCTTTTCAGTACTAGGCATTTTCAGTATCGGCATTTCAATCAGGAACTTCTCCAGACATGTGTCTGTTCGTAAGGATGATTTTGTTAGTTTAACCAGGAGTGTACTGCAGGCTGTCTATCCTTAAGAGCAGAAATCCATACCAGAAGACTAATAAGGTCAATATATTGCTGAGGAAATTATGTCAGAGGATTCTGGCATATACAGGGCTTTTTATTTGACTGATTCTCAAGTCCAAGACCCTGATTCAAAGCAAGGTTTGTCCTCTCCAACTCCATTGATTTGATTTCATTTTCTAAGACAAGTTCCAGGATGATTGCTGTATCTTCGTGGGAACAAGTAGCTATTCCCCTAAACTGAGGGAGATATGATATGCTGCAAATGGATTTACCACATGCTGCACCCATTTTTTCCTATTATTCCAGCCTTGAAGGATGTTTTAATTCTGCCTGCGATAACCCTGACCCAAAGCCTTCAGCTCACAAAAAAAGGGAGAACACTTATTAATACCAGCCCTTTCCCAGAGGCTCCCATGGGCAAGAAGGTAAGGTATTAGACAAATTTTATGAGAGAATTTTCTTTTTCCAGTTTATTCTGTCCAATGTTAACAGCTTGTGGGATTGTTAATGCCACACTTTGTTCAGAAGGTAGGTCCTGACTGAACCGTACACTTTCTGACCTGTCTCAGGTGTTTAAACATGTTTTGAAGAGTATGTATGATTGTGCAGATATGGTGTCTAGGATCATTACTACTGTTAACTGTTTTGAGAAGATATGCAAGGGTTTGTTATGTATTCAAAAGTTTTCTGATGATGTAAAGTCTAAGATTTTAAACTTTACTTTAAAATAGGAGGTTTTGTTTGGCCCTCTTGCCACTCAGGTTCTCAAACAGTTTAATGGCAGAGGGAAATTTAATTGTAGGAGTTACTAAGATTTTTCAAGCCCTACATTAATATTCTTAACAATCCCTTTGCTTTTTTGAAAGACAAAATAATCAGACCTTGACATCTGGTAAACAGGGAACAAAAAGAGATGCCAGGAATGGAGCAGTAAAAAAGTAATCCTTTAAAAAACAAAAGGGACAGACTATACCTTCAGCATAACTATGCCAGATTCACCCCCCCCCCCCAATCTGTACATTTGTAAGTCTGTCCTGTGGCTTATCTGTGAGTTTTGCTGCACTGGTGGTTGAGAGGTGTAAATGCAAGAATTTAATGTTGCAGTAAGCTTTGCTGCAGTGTATTGCATTATCTGAGCCAGTGGTGCACTTTTCAGGGTCTTTTTCATTTTCTTCATTATGCTGTGACTGGGGATAGGGTGGTGCAGATCTACATTAGATAATCAAACTTTCAAAAGTTAGTGTGTCATATGGTCGACACCATATGATCAAATTTTTGAAATTTCAAAAGTTTTAATGGAGATCTCCGTACAGTGCGGAATGGGAAGATTTCCCTTTTCTGCACTGTAGTGGGATCTCGGAGTTGGTATATTTAAAGTGCGGGGGGTTATGGGGGGTGCAGAGGGGCTTGCCCCCCCTGCTTAAAATGTTCAGGTAGGTTATTTGTGTAGTTTATTTTTTTTATTAGATGTTTGAACTTTTAAAAGTTCAATCATATGGTGTCGACCATATGACAGTCAAACTTTTGAAAGTTCGATTATCTAATATAGACCCAGGGGGTGCAGGAGGCTTGGCCCTCACAACAGTGGGTGAAGTTTTTTCATGTCTTTAGTTTTTTTGGCTCACCATTTTTCTTATTTAATTTTCAGTAAACAGTGAGAGCAAAAACTGATTGTCAGTGGCTGTTAGGTAAATCCCACCCCATAGAATGGTTCTGTGTTTTTCACTTTGGCAACTGATTGTTTCAGATTCTTGGGTAGTAATATTGGTACAGGATGGTTACAGTTCACACTAAATGTTAGGGGAATTCCTCCTAAATTCTAAACTAAGCAGAGTTTTTTCCTCAGGTTCTTCAACACATGTTTACCCTAGGGGTCATACCACTAGTGACTTTAGACCAAAGAGAGGAAGACTTCTACTCTAGAATGTTTTTGGTTTCAAAGAATGAGTTTTTCTGGAGATCAGTTCTCCATGTTTTTTTTCTCAACCAGTTTGTGAAAATAACACAATTCCGAATGTTGACTCTTCAGGGTCTGTTACGAGCAGGGTTGCCAGACATCCCTATTTGAGCGGGATTGTCCTGGGATTAGCAGCCTGATCCCTTGTCCTGCACTGCCAGTTTAAATCCTGGCGAAACAGCCTCCATTTTTTTTTTTTTTGATTGGCCCGTATACCGGCATACGGGCCAATCAAAAATCGCCAAACACAGAGCTGCTTGCGTTTAATGCAGAACATCAGGCAGTTCCGTATTAAACACAATTAGCTCCGTCTTGCGATTTGTTTGATTGGCTTTTATACCGGCATTCAGGCCAGTCAAAAATCGCTAGACATGGAGCCTCTTGTGTTTAATGCGGAACTGCCTGATGTTCCGCATTAAACACAAGTAAGCTCCGTGTTTAAAGACAGACCTTTTTTTTTGGGTTTTTTTTTTTTTTTTTTTTTTGTTCTTCGCTTAGCGTGAAAGACTTTTTTTTTTGTGCTTACCTGGCCAGTCGGAAATCTGGCAATCCTGGTTATGAGTCATTCTTTTTTGGAGAGTTATTGTAACACTAGACCTAAAAGATAATTATCAACATGTTTCCATAGCCACAGGCTTCAGAAAGTTTCTCAGGTTCTGTGTCTGGGTCACATTATAATTTCTCTGCATTACTGCAGTGGTGGTGCTGCGGTAGTGTTGTCGCCTCACAGTTAGATGTTGCCTGTTCGATTCTCAGTTAGAACGTCTTCTGTGTGGCGACATGTGTGAATGGGTGTTCCTTCGTTGAAGTTGTGCGTTAGGCCCGGCAAGCCAGCACGTAAAAATCTACTGCCAATCATTAGCGGACCGGAGTTCCGCTGTGGCAACCCCTAACCTGGAAAAGCCGAAAGACACAAACAAATGCTTTGAGAAAATTACAGTTCCGAGGGTGTTTACAAAATGTTTAGCTTTATGGCTAGCCCATTGCAGACTGCAAGGCATTCACAGTTTTCTTATTTAGATGAATTGCTCATCTTTGCATAGTCTTTTTCCATATCTCAGTAGCCCTTAACATGGATTTCTTCACTCCTTCCCAATCTGGGCTTCAAAATAAAGCTTCAGAAGTCTTCTTTTACTCCATCACACAGGACTCTGCTTTTAGACTGCCTTCTAGATATGTCTCTTCAGTAGTGTTCCTAATACAGGAAAATGTGTATTTGTATTTGAAAACATTCCTGGTCTTCACCAATCAGTTTGAGACTTCAGCCAGAGAGTGTTGGAGGATTCTAGTTTTCATGGATGTTCTTCTTGTTTCACTGTTGCAGTCATTATATTTGGGGGTTATCTGCTTGCAGGTAGCCCTCAGTCGGCCTGATTAACAAAGTCTTGGGTCCTGCGTCAGTTGCTGTCCCTTCTTCCATGATGTCAGGTCGTCAGGGGTATAAAACCTGCAGCCGATGCCATTACACCAGTCTTTCTTGTCGTGTGGTGCCCGAAGCAGAAGCAGTTCGCAAGTGCCGGTCGGCTGACTCCTGAAATATTTGTTTTCGCGTTTCAGAACCAAAGTCTTCAACTAAAGCTAAGTACCCCATTGGGGAAACTTTTTCTTGCTCCTTACCGATGTCAGTAAAAGTTAATAATTGCATTACTTGTAGGAAGCAAATACCTCATAAAGATTTTCATTCGTACTGTATTACTTGCCTAGGCCCTGACCACGACGTACCTTGCTGTCGGTTTTGTGCTTTAATTAATCAGCGCACTATCCATCGTCGGTATATTTTCACCTCTAAATATTTCGGTTCTTGGTTTAATTATCCAGAAATGTTGTCAGTTAGCCATCTGACTTCCGGGATTCCAAAAAAACGCAAAGATAAAGACAGAGTTAGGCCGCCAAGGTCCAAAACTGCCGACGACACTTCTCCTAAGCCAGTCGCCAGTTCGCCGGTACTCAGTGAGGCGCTTTCGCAGCCCCTGGTACTCGCTACTTCTGATTCGCAGGCCTCTACTGAGACCCATTCGGAGTCTGGTATGCCGCGAGATGCTTCAACTGTGGAACCTGCGAATGTCTCTACCTTGGATGGGTCCGGAGCCGCTGTGCAGGCACCGGTTTCTGAGGGTGTATTCAGGCCTACAGACTTGCATATTAAACCAACGCCTCCTTCTTTACTTAAGCCTAAATCTCGATCCATGCCTAAAAAAACGACGCCCAGGCTACATGCTCAGGCCTCTATGCCTAAAAAACAAATGGTAAGAATGGCTGAAGATCTAATAACTCTAATCAGGGGTAGCCAAACCACACACCCTTCTTTGAGGCCTAGGACTGAAGTTGATTATGAATCTTCTGATCAGGATTCTGTTTTTTCTGATTCTTCTGATGATCTGGATTTGCCCTTATCTACTTATGAAGATTCTGATGCAGAGGACTCCATTCCCTGTGCTTCCCCTCCTGAGGATTTTTCTTTTGGGGAACTTTACATACTCTAAGGGAGCATTTCCACTGGGAAAGCCAGGATTTTTCTTATTCAAAAAAGTGGCTTAGGGATTTCCTTCTCCTACCTCAGCATAGGCCTTTATCTATTCCTCCTGTACTAGACATTGTTGATGATGCTTTTTCGGAATCTAGTTTGGTCCCTGATTCCCTGCCTCCTGCTCCCAGAAAACCTGACAGATACTACAGGGTTCCTGAGTCCCACAAGTTCCTTTCTAAAAGTCCTATTGCAGATCCAGAGACTATTTCACAGGGGCCCAAGGGCATTAAGGCTTCTATTGCTAAAAATCCTACCCCTTCTGATAGAGACTCCAGGGCGCTGGATAGATGGGATAAGAAGGTTTACACTTCTGCAACCTTGGCCATTAGGGCTTTAAACTGCCAGTTTCATATGTTAAAGTATCAGCAACATGTTATTGGACTGCTTAAACAGAAAATGATGTTGATTCCTGACTGTGTGGAAAATAAAGAATTACAGGATGTAATGCATAGTGTTGAACAAGTTGGAAAACATACTTTGCAATGTGGTTTTGATTCATTAGAGGCCTCTTGCAGGGCTGCTGTTACTAGGTCTGTGCTCAGAAGGCATGCTTGGCTTAAGGAGCAATCTTTGCGTGATCATGTTAAAGCTAAATTGTTGGATGCTCCTTTAAATCAGGACCACCTGTTTGGAAACAAGGCTGAGGAAGGTCTTAAAAAGATGGAAGATAAAGCTAAATCTTTGCAAACTGTTAAAGATCTTTTACAAGCTCAGCCTCCTAGATTTAGTAGGCACTGGCCCTCTAAGACTTGGTCCTTTCCAGCCCCTTCCAGGTCTTCTCAAGCCAAACCCAGACAGAGCAAAAACCCCAGGTTTCAGTCCCAGGGGACACACAGAACTAAGCAGTGAGGGGCCTCCACTTCCAAATCTGGGAATAATAAGACTCCCCCCTATGGTACACTGTCTCAATGACTTCCTTTTAAAATTTCCAAGCACTTTTCAACTGACTGTCCCTTTTGGGGGGAAAGATTGCTTTTCATGCAAAGAATTGGGAACTCATTACCCAGGACAAATGTGTTTTAAATAGTGTCCCAGGGATACAGATTTCACTTCCACACGTTGGCTGCGGTGGTGGTGCTGCGGTAGCGTTGTCGCCTCACAGTAAGACGTTGTCCTGTTCGATTCTCAGCTAGAGCATCTTCTGTGTGGAGACATGCGTGAATGGGCGTACCTTCGTTGAAGGTTGTGCATCAGGGCTGGCAACTCGGCACATAAAAATCTACTGCCAATCATTAGCGGATCGGAGTTCCGCTGTGGCGACCCCTAACCGGGAAAAGCCGAAAGACAACAACAACGTTGCCAACACCAAGCGGGTGGCCGGACCTTCCCCCAAATCAGTGGGCAGAGACCCAAAAACAAGTACTTTATCTCTTAAGCATGGGGGCTATTCAGCTGGTACGAGAAGAGGAAAAGGGACAAGGTTTCTTCTCGAGACTTTTCCTGGTACCCAGAAAAGACGATTCATGGCATCCTGTCCTGGACCTGTCTACTCCTAACACCTTTTTCGAGATTCCAAAATTCAAGATGCTGACTCTTCACCAATTACTTCCTATGCTAGGCAAAGATGCCTGGTTGGCAACACTAGATTTAAAAGAAGCATACCTGCACATCCCAATCAGGGAATCTTGCAGAAGATACCTACGCTTCAAAGCAGGCTACATGCACTATCAGTTCTCTGCACTGCCCTTTGGCTTATCTACTGTGCCCAGGGTATTCACAAAGTGCCTAACTCCAGTTATTGCATTTTGCAGGCAAAGAAATATTCAAATATACCCATATCTGGACGATTGTCTAATTCAGACAGAAAGCCAGGACATACTTATGAATCATCTGGCCTTTGTACAAAGGGTTCTAACTTGTCTGGGGTACACCATAAACGAAAGGAAATCACACCTGGTACCCTGTCAACAAATTATATTCCTGGGAGCAAGCTTGAATACAACTTCCCAGATGGCTTACCTCACGCCAGACAAACAATTTCATTTGACAACCTACTTCAAACAAGTGGCCACAAAAACCCTGCTATCTGCAAGACAAATACTGCAAGCCTTTGGGTTCATGGCCTACTGCATTCTTCTAATTCCATATGCAAGACTGCATATGAGGAAACTACAGTGGTATCTAAAAAGTCTATGGTGTCAACATTCTCAAGACCTGGAAACAATGATTTCTATCATACCTTGCCTACGCCTAGAGTTCCTTTGGTGGGCAGAGGCCTGCCACCAAAACAAGGGACTACCTTTCACACCACCCCCTGCCACCCAAACCCTAACAACAGACACATCAGACTATGCATGGGGGGGGGCTCACCTGGCAGGAAGTGCATTCAGGGCAAATGGAACCCAAGTCAAATGCACCTGCATATCAATCAAAAAGAAATGTTAGCTGTACAGAATGCTCTGACAGCCTTCAAGGACCACATTCTTCCAGGACAACTAATGGTAAAGATGGACAATGCCACTGTTATATGGTACATAAGCAGGGGGGTATACATTCTTACCCCTTTGCAGACTAGCCATGGCATTGTGGAACACAGCCTTGAGCTACCAAGTGCACCTATAAGCTCAGTTCCTGCCAGGAAAATTAAATACACTGGTAGACGGACTAAGCAGAAACCTCATGGATCCACACGAGTGGAAACTGAAACCAAGGATTTTCAACATGTTGACAAGCAAATGGGGGATCCCAGATATAGACATGTTTGCCTCTCCCCAGAACTACCAATTGGACAAATTTTGCACAAGGACTCCCCACAAACAAGCCTGGAAAGTGGATGTTCTGTCCTTCGGCTGGAAAAACCTATCAGTCTTTGCCTTCCCCCCTCTGCCTCTGCTCTCCAAAGTACTACTAAAAATCAAATAGGACAAACCAAGGATGATTTTGATTGCCCTAGACTGGCCGTGCCAGCACTGGTACCCCCTCCAGCACAGTGTGTCACGGTTAACTCCATGGCACCTGCCTCAGACTCCTTCCCTGCTGTCTCAGCAGGAGAACCAGATTCTGCACCCTCAGCTTCTAACACTGAACCTTGCAGCCTGGCTAATTACTTAATCTCTCCTTTTACCATTCCTCAGCAAACATGTGATGGATATCATTTTAGAGGTAAGGAGGCCTAGTACTAGAAAATCTTATGCTGAAAAATGGAAAAGATTCTGTGCCTGGAACCCATCTCAAGGGATGAGCACAGCAGCGCCCAATTTACCTCAGATTTTATAATACTTAACTGAGATGCTTCACAAGGGCCTGTCTTTTTCCTCCATTAAAATCCACGCCTCAACCATTTCAGCTCATTATAACACAGAACCTCCCCTCTTTTCTCATCCAGTGCTCAAGCAGTTCCTCAGAGGGGCCAAAAATTTGAGACCACCCAGGAGAGCTCCAACCCCAGCCTGGGACCTTAACTTTGCCTTGGAGAAAGTGTCTACCTCCTTTTGAGCCAGCTGCTATGACAGACTTAAAATTTCTTTCTTGGAAAACAGCTTTCCTTTTAGCAATCACTTCAGCTAGAAGGGTATCTGAATTACAGGCTCTTGTGGCAGTGGAGCCTTTCATCATCTTTCATGCGGACAGGGTGTCCCTCAGAACCAATCCATCCTTCATGCCCAAGGTGGTTTCCAGTGTGGCTCTTAATCAGTTCATTCATTTGTCAACCTTCTTTCCCAATCCACAGAGTAAAGGGGAATCTGATACTGCATTCCTTAGATGTACACAGACAACTTAGATTCTACGTGGACAGGGCTAAACCTCAAAGGAAATCTGAACAACTTCTGGTGGCATTTGCTGCAGGGGCAGAGGGGAAGGCTATTTCAAAGCAAACCATTTCTAAATAAGCCATTGCATTAATTTCTGCTGTAAGCACCATGGAAAACCTATCCCCCAGGTGATCAGACCTCACTCCACCAGGGCTGCATCTACCTCTACAGCCTTTCTCAGAGGCGTCCCTACCAGGGACAACCTAGAAGCTGCTACCTGGAGTTCTGTACATACTTTCACCAAGCATTATCATTTGCCAATTTTCTCTAAATCCAGAGCTGGCTTTGAAACTGCAGTCTTGCTGGCCCTAATGCTATCTAAATTCCTCCTCCCAACCATAGCTTTGGGAATCTACCCAAATGTAATGACTGCAACAGTGAAACACGAAGAACATAGTACAGTTGTGTACACTTACCATAAATGTAGATGTTCAAGTGTATTCACAGTTGCAGTCCTGGTTATCCTCCCTCCAGCCCCATAACTTATTTTGGCTATACCTCTACTTTCCTTTGCTATGCTTAAAAGCCCTTTTGGTGTATTTGCTTTTTTGTTGGAGGTATATCTTTATGCTTTTATATTTAATTGCTTCCCATTAGGGGGGCACCTGACATCTGGGGCAAGAAAAACTGATGTAATGGCATCGGCTGCATGTTTTATACCCCTGACGACCTGACATCATGGAAGAAGGAACAGCAATCGATGCAGGACCGAAGACTTTGTTAATCAGGCCGACTAAGGGCTACCTGCAAGCAGATAACCCCCAAATGTAATGACTGCAACAGTGAATACACTTGAACATCTACAGTTATGGTAAGTGTACACAACTGTACTTTTCATGATTCTCTTGCCAGGTTTTGCATCACAAAAACTCAATGGTTAAAAAAAGTGCATCACACATTTTCATTCTCTTGGATTTTCACATTTTTGTTTGGGGCTTCATCAAGAAAGAACTGTGTTGGTGTAGATGCCACAATTTGTGTTTGGGAGCAGTTTCTTTGAGGGTAAAGTTGCAAGGCCTGTGGGACAGTTCACCCAGACCAAAGCACATATATGTCAAAGACTTGTCTGTGATTCCTGCTGAAGATAGGTGAAGGGTGCCAGCCTAGCCAGATAGAATTGTGTAGATAATTCTGTCATTTGTAAATATTTAATATAAGCCACAGGCTTGCTCTCTTAAATGAAAAAAATGGTGTTAAATGTGGGACTACAAAAATGTAACAACAGTGCACACTGCTGTAACAAAGCTGATAAGTCAATTCTTTGATGTCAAAACTCGGAGCCGAGATGTCTAGATAAAGGTATTCTGCCTATTGTTTTGAGGCCAGAGTTAATGGCTAGAATTTGCATATAAATTTTATTTTATTGCTCTGGTTCCTGACCAGCTGCAAGATCAAAAGGGCTATTAACCTCTGAGAGTCTGTTAGCCTGGGAACCAGAAAGAAATGATGTAATATGAAATGAATCAGTGGTACTGTGTTATTAATTTAAGGACAGAAAGAATGAGAGCATTAGAGCATTTGTCTTGAGAACATCCAACTCACCACTCTGCCTGTGACTATATGTAAGTAGGATTTTAGAAATGTGTTTTCTCTTAGATATAGCTAGGAAATAGGAAGATTAGACTAGTTTGTTTTTCTGTGATGTCAGAACGTTTTTTACTGAATTATTTTAAGTATGTCTCTGTGATCTCTGAACTCTTGACTAGCACTGTATAGTAAGAAGTATTGTTTTGTGTTTTTTATTATTACATTATTAAATATTTTTCAACCTTTCAGCTGTGGCTGTTTTGTGTAGAGATAATTTAAGCTCGAAGATTACATATGTTTATAGCGGTACTGTACCAAGTCACTCCAAATAAGTCTTGACTGTTTGGTTGCACTTAACATTTGGATAATAATATTGCACAATATAATTGTATACCCTTTCATAAGGGCCTTTGAGTAGCTGATAAATATTAGCTGGGTGGTGGCAGTGATTTCTGTTGTATAGTCTGGGTAAAAGGGGCACAGCTGGATAACCTGTGCCAGCCTTCTCCAGGAGTGTCTGTGTGGTTGTGTAAACTCTTATCTCAAAGTGTGTGTGTGTCAGCTACTTGGGTAGGGACACGAAGCACTGGTTGGACAGAGAGGGTGCTGAAGGTTTTAGCTTGCCGACTAGGCTGAGATCTGGACCCTATAGCTGTGCCAGTGGGAAGTCTTATTGCATACCTGGAGAGAAAGGGAGAAACCAACCCCAGACTGACTGTGATCTCTGTGTGCTCTTAAGGAAAATTGTACTTTACTGTGTGTGTATTATCCTTTCCCTGTATGGACGCCCCTCACTGGTGTTAGTGATGAGGATTGAGGCTCCTTGATTGCTGGGCCAGTGCACGGGCGTCACACCTGCTGTAGAGTCTCTTCATGACTTGTGGTCCCTGAGACCATTACAGGTGATTATAGATATTACCACAGTGATGTGGTACAAAAACCAACAGGAGGTAACAGGACTAACTATCCTTGTGTAGGCTGGCAGTGATAGCTTCGGAGTTAGCTGTACAGCATTGTATAACCCTCCAAGCATCTTGCATGTCATCAGTATAAAATGTAGTGGTAGACAAGCTGAGCAAGACCAGGACACACCCTCACAAATGGAAATTGCATGAGGGAATCTTCCAGGAATGGATCCAGTTATGGGGAACACCTCAAATATATCAGTTTTCCTCCTTTCAGACCCCAGTTTCAAGCAACTTCAACTCACTGCTTGGCTGATTTAGTTATAATACCTTTTAGGTACCTTTTGTATGAGAACCTGCAGCAGGTACTCACAGAGGCAAGAAATCCTGCTAGGAAGTTATATTTTAACCAGTTCAGCAGATTTTCAAGTTGGTGCTTCACCTATAACCAGAGGTCTATCGGGGATTATTAACACTGGTTCTTTGAAAGGGGTGTTTATCGACCATTTCAGCATGTCTGCCTGTGGATCAGTCATGCTCTGACAAATGCAAGAGAGTATCAAGGTTACAGCCGTACATGGTGGGTTAGCCCTTTTGCTTTTCTATGCATTTAAGGTTATCTGTAGAATAAAAGGTGTTCATCGTGTTATACTGCTGCAGTCATCACACTTGGGTTATCTGCCGTCAGGCGGTCCCGCAGTCGGCTGAATCCCAAAGTCCTGGTCCGGCATCGGTTGTCGTTGCTTCTTCCCTGACGTCAGTGCAACAGGGGTATAAAAGAGGCAGCCGACGCCATTTTCTTCAGTCTTTCTTGCCGTGCGGTGCCTGGAGCAGAAGCAGTTCGCAAGTGCCGGTCGGCCAGCTCCTGAGATTTTCGAATCGAATTTCAGCCCGAAGTCTTCTTTAAAGCTAAGTACCCCGTTGGGGAAACTTTTCTTGCCTCAGACCGATGTCAGACAAAGTTAATAATTGTATTTCTTGTGGGATGCAAATACCTCATAAGGATTTTCATTCTTATTGTATTCCTTGCCTAGGCCCAGACCACGACGTCTCGGGTTGTCGGTTTTGTGCTAGGTTCAACAAACGTACAATCAAGCGTCGGGCAGATTTCGCCCGACATTATTTTGGCAGAAAATTTAACTATAGCATGTCGTCGGTTCAACCGACATCAGCAATGATTAGAAACGTAAGGATAAGGACAGGCAGCCAAGGCCAAGACCAGATACCGAGGCCTCAGCAAGTCCTGCCGCTGGTTCTCCGGTTTTCAGCGAGGCGCCTACGCAGCCCCTGACTACTGCTGATTTAGAAATTCCGACGGCCTCCCAGACCGACTCAGCTGGGCCTCAGGATCCAGTTCCATCTCTCCCCACGGACGCCAACCCTGACGGTGATCCGGAGATTTTGGACAGGCCTTCGGTTTCTGAAGGTGTTTTCAAACTGACAACTATCTCTATAAAGTCTTATGCTAAACATAAAACCCCCTTAAAAGTCAGGAAACCGGGTCCACAGATCCCCCCACAGGCCGTTATGCCTAAAAAACAGATGCTTAAGATGGCTGTGGATTTAATTACCCTTATCAGGGGTTCCCAACCCCCTCCTGACAAAAGGCCTAGACTGGAGGAAGATTATCCCTCCTCTGACCAAGCATCCATTTCTTCAGCTAACTCTGAGGACCAGGATTACTCCTTCCCTCCTTATGAAAACTCAGATGCTGAGGAGTCCATTCCCCTCTGTCTCCCCCCCTGAAGACTACTCTTTTGGGGAAACTTTACACACCATGAGGGAACACTTCCACTGGGAAGGCCAAGATTACTCTGACTCTAAGAAAAGACTCTGTGAGTTTCTTCTTCTTCCACAGCATAGACCCCTTGCAATTCAAAAACTTTTAGACATTTTGGATGATGTTTACACCAAATCTAGTCTAAACCCAGATTCCTTACCTCCTGCACCAACTAAACCAGACAGATACTATCGAGTTCCTGATACTCATAAGTTTCTATATAAAAGCCCTGTTGCTGACCCCGAAACCATTTCCCAGGGTCCCAAGGGGGTTAAGGCCTCTACTGCTAAGAATCCACTACCTTCTGAAAGAGATTCCAGAGCATTAGAAAGATGGGGGAAGAAAGTGTATACGTCTGCCACTTTGGCCATGAGGGCCTTAAACTGCCAATTCCACATGCTGAAATACCAGCAGTACTTGATTGCACAGTTAAAGCAGAAAATGATCCCTCAGACAGATCAACCTGATTTTAAAGAGATGCAGGATTTGCTGCATGCAACAGAACAGGTGGGAAAGTATACCTTATAGTGTGGTTTTGATTCATTGGAAGCCTCATGTAGAGCAGCTGTCACAGGGTCTGTAATACGTAGACATGCTTGGATAAAAGAGCAAGCCTTACCAGAACATGTCAAAGCGAAGTTGTTGGATGCTCCACTGCAGAAAGATGTGCTATTTGGTGTCAAAGCAGAGGAAGTTTTAAAGAAAATGGAAGAAAAGGCAAAATCTATGCAGACAGTTAAAGACTTTTTACAGGTACAACCTCCTCGTTTCAGCAGAAACTGGCCATCAAAAAACTGGTCCTTTCCTGCATCAGACAGACCCCAAAGGGGTAGGTACAGATGCCCAAGGGGCAGAGGCCTGCCACAAGGTTCTTTCAGGCCTAGGCAATGGCATACAACAACTCAAAGAGGTGGAGACGAAAGATCTCAACCCTTCAGGAAACAAACGCAATGACTTCCCCCTTCGCCTGCCAAGCAAAATTGCCCTGGCAGCTACTTTGGGAGGAAAACTGGCTCTATTTCCACAAAATTGGTGCATCATAACAAAGGACAAATGGGTTCTGAATATTATTACCCGAGGCTACAGATTTCATTTTCACACTTTACCACGAATGAGAGGCATGCCAAATCTGCCTCCAAACCAATGGACAGAGGCACAAACGCAAATTTCAGCTCTCATGGATATGAAAGCAATTCAAAAGGTACCTACAAAGGAGCAAGGTCAAGGTTTTTACTCAAGACTATTTCTAGTACCAAGAAAAGACAAAGCCTGGAGACCCATTTTAGACCTCTCAATTCTAAACACATACCTGGAGGTACCCAAATTCAAAATGCTCACACTACAGCAGCTTCTTCCCATGCTGGGCATACCTGCATGTCCCTATCAGACAAGATTGCAGAAGATACATCAGATTTTTGGCAGGTACAACACATTATCAATTCTCTGCATTGCCCTTTAGCTTATCTACTGTGCCCAGAGTATTTATGAAATGCCTGTCATCAGTAATTGCATACTGCAGACAAGGAGGAATACAAATTTATCCATATCTGGACGACTGCCTGATCCAAGCGGACAGCAAGGACATTCTATTACAGCATCTGGCATTTGTAACAAAGCTGCTCAGTTGCCTAGGGTACACAGTAAACAAACAGAAGTCAAAGCTAATACCCTCACAACAGATAATATTCCTGGGTGCCAGCTTAAATACAACGGCCCAGATGGCTTACCTCACGCCAGACAAACAAAAACAATTGACTCAATACTTCAAAAAGATGGCAACTTTTACCCAGCTCACTGCAAGGAAAATCCTGCAGGCATTGGGGTTCATGGCATCCTGCATTCAACTAATCCCATATGCAAAGCTGCATATGAGGAAATTACAATGGTACCTGAAAAGTGTATGGACTCAACACAGGCACAGCCTCGAAACAAGTATATCTCACATTCCCAGCCTTCAAAAAGAGTTCCTATGGTGGGCTCAAGCATGTCAAATAAACAAGGGTCTTCCTTTTGTCTTGCCTCCAGCAAACCAAACTATGACAACAGATTCTTCAGACTACGCCTGGGGAGCACACATGGCAGGACAGTACATACAGGGCAAATGGTCTGCAAAACAAATGCATCTACACATCAACCAAAAGGAGATGCTTGCTGTGCAAAATGCGCTGACAGCCTTCAAGGACCTCTTGCATCCAGGACAACTACTAATAAGGACAGACAACACCACAGTTATGTAGTACATAAACAAACAGGGAGGAACACACTCCTACGCTTTATACAGACAGGCAATGACCTTGTGGAACACAGCATTGACTTACCAAGTGCAACTGCAAGCACAATTCCTGCCAGGAAAAGAAAACATATTGGCAGACGAATTAAGCAGAAATATGGCAGATCCTCACAAGTGGAGACTACACCCACAAGTTTTTTCAATGATAACTCAAAGGTGGGGATGCCCAGACATAGATCTGTTTGCCTTCCCCAACAACTGCCAACTACAGAAATTTTGCACAAGGACTTATCATTCTCTAGCCTGGAAAGTGGACGCCCTGTCATTCAGTTGGACAGCATTGACAGTCTATGCCTTCCCACCACTACCTCTATTGACCAAAGTATTACTGAAAGTCAGATCAGAGAGACCACAAATGATCCTCATTGCTCCGGACTGGCCACATCAGCACTGGTACCCATTACTAAGGAACTTGGCTCACAGCCCTCCATGGATCTTACCGCAATTCCCACTTCTGTTGACCCAGCAAAACTCTCAGATCCTTCCCAGTCAGCTCAGGACTTTAAATTTAGCTGCATGGAGGATACCTTGAATTATCAGTCATCACTTCTCTCAAAGGACGTCCTGAGTGTCATTTTGGAGGCCAGGAGGCCCAGCACCAGAAAAACTTACTCAGACAAATGGAAAATATTTTGTGCATGGAACCAGGCTAAAGGCCAAAATCCTTAGACACCAAACATTCCTCAAATCCTGCAATACTTAACTGAGATGCTACACAAAGGCCTTTCTTTCTCATCCATTAAGATCCATGCTTCAGCCATTTCAGCTCAATATAATACGGATCCTCCCATATTCTCACACCCTTTACTAAGGCAGTTTCTCAGAGGGGCTAAAAATATAAGACCCCCCCAGGAAACCCCCAACACCAGCTTCGGACCTCAACTTCGTTTTAGAAAAATTAACACTGCCTCCTTTCGAACCAGCATTTTCAGCAGAACTACAATACTTGTCATGGAAAACAGCTCTGTTGCTAGCTATCACCTCAGCACGCAGAGTCTCAGAACTACAGGGACTTATGGCAGTGGAACCTTTCATCATTTTCCATCAGGACAGAGTCTCTTTATGAAATAACCCTACCTTTATGCCAAAGGTAGTATCCAGTGTGGCTTTGAATCAGACCATTCATTTACCCACCTTTTATCCAAACCCCCAGAATAAAGGAGAAAGACTCCTTCACTCTTTGGACATTCACAGACAGCTACGTTACTATTTAGATAAGACAAAGACCTTCAGAAAAACTGACCAGCTCTTTGTATCCTATGCTGCAGGTTCACAAAGAAAGGCTATTTCAAAACAGACCATCTCCAAATGGATAGCACATTGTATCTGCTTTTGCTACTCACACCATGGGAAAGCAGTGCCTGTTAATATTAGCTCCCATTCTACCAGGGCTACAGCAACCTCACCAGCCTTTCTCAGGGGGGTTCCAACCAAGGACATTCTGGAGGCAGCTACTTGGAGTTCAGTGCACACCTTTACCAAGCACTACCACCTTCCATTATACTCAAAAACCAGAGCTGGTTTTCCCACTGCAGTTCTGCAGGGCATCCTAGCTTCGCCTAACCCAGTTTAGTACCAGCCACCCTTCCATAGCTTTAGGATTCAACCCAAGTGTGATGACTGCAGCAGTATAACACGATGAACATAGTACAGTTTTGTACCTACCATAAATGTAGATGTTCGAGTATGTATACTGCTGCAGTCCAGGTTACCCTCCCACCATCCCCTCTACATACCAGGGTGTTAGTTATAACTCCATGTGCATCAGTCAACTGGATGCTTGTCTATATGGTGTATTTGCTTACAGCTAGTACTTTTGTTTATCTACTAAGGTATTTTTACATAGTTATTTGTATTGCCTTCCTAGTTTGGGGCACCTGACATCTGGGGCAAGAAAAACTGAAGAAAATGGCGTTGGCTGCCTCTTTTATATCCCTGTCGCACTGACGTCAGGGAAGAAGCGACGACAACCGACGCCGGACCAGGACTTTGGGATTCAGCCGACTGCGGGACCGCCTGACGGCAGATAACCCAAGTGTGATGACTGCAGCAGTATACACACTCGAACATCTACATTTATGGTAGGTACAAAACTGTACTTTCCCTTACCACTTTGAATGTACCTTGGATATAGACATTTGTCTCTGCCATTTCTTCCAGAATTTGAATGATGTGGACAATAGATTCAGTATGCAGTGGTGATGTTTTTGCAACTCTGGTATTATTGTGTCAGTAGTAACTCATTTGGGAAAGCTATACAGCTGTAGAATTATTGATATGGGACTGGAAAAGTACAACCTGTGTCTGTTTAGAAAATTCCAGTTGGTTGTTACTTACTGTACATTTTCTTGTTATTCCCATCATAGTAAGATGGCTACATGGTTCTCTCTACATACTTTTACAAAGCATTACATACTGGATTCCTTTTCCAGGTCCAAATTAGCTTTGCAGCGATGAAGCTTCAGGGGCTCCTGGATCATTATAGCATACCTTTCAACCTCAGCTTTCAAAATCGTAGCAAGGGGCCATCAAAATTCATAGCAGAGGGTCCAGTGTCACAGCACTTTAAATATACATAAATTTGCAACCCTGGGGGAGACGGCACAAATGTGTAAATGTACACTTTTGCCAGGTGCAACCCAAAAAATTAGAACCCTTGTGGCGCTAACAGATGCACATTTGCATAGCTCTAACAGAAAAATCCTTACTGCAGTGTAAAAAGAAAAACATGCTTGTTTGCTTGGCTTGCAATGTATACTGGTTGCAACTATAGTTTAGTTATCAGAATTAGTGCAACCTTTGTATAGTCTTTATTTCTCCACAAAAATCATGAGGGGGACTTTCACTAAACACACATTTATGTTGCAGATAAATAAAAGCAAAGAAGGCACTTGAGTCTAGATCTGAACCTCAGCTCCAAGCGTTTAGCCTCACTGCATAAAACTTTCTTTCCTATCTTGGACATTTTTAAAGTGATTCCTTCCTTCTCCAGAAACACAATGATTTTTATGTGTATTTATGTAGATCCAGTTAGAGCAACATTACAAAACAGTTTTGCCAACCAACCAAGATATTGCCTGTAAGCTCTTCCAGTTTTTGCGTTAACACATTGCATTTTTCACAACCCCGTATCCTTCCTGCTTATTATAACACTGTAAACGTTTTGCAGTGTATAATTAAACATACATCCACAAATGCGCCTTAAATGTCTGCTTGCAATCAAATGAATGAATAAATACATAAATATGGGCCCAGAAATATATTCCACCATAGAAAGTCAGTAGTATGACAGATTTTGCATTAGTAGACGTTTTCTAAAAGGTATATTAACTGAAACAAACATTTGCCATTGTTTGGTAAATACAGTCAAACTCAGTTTGCTAAAAATATGATGCAAAATTGGGATCAAGGGCAGCTGAGAGCTGTGCCCCCTGCACACACGCACATACATATGCACGCACAAAACCAACAATTGCATCCATTTGTATGACTGTGCATATCTTAATGTCTGCTTGAGATCAGATGAATTCGAGAAAACATATGTAATGAGTTAGAAATGTTTTTGCAGCTTGCTGCTGTCCAACAACAAAGTAGCTCAAGAAGAATCACAAAAATCCAAAATCAGAAATGGATTTTAAATTTTACTCTTACATGCTAAGAAAAGTTGCTTGAATAGTAAGCTTTGTATTGGCTATTGGCACATTTTCTGATTTTCTGAAGGATATGAAATCTTCAACTCATGTCCGTCATTATCTAACAGTTTTCCACAAAACCACTCCTTTTTTTTAGGAGCCGACCAAAGTACTACCCAACTGCTTTGCTGAAGAATTCCAAAATAAAGGCCACTCTGGTGGCATAAAGTAATAAAGCTCTGATTATGGCCCAAGTGCCCCAGAGCAGCAGGAAGTGATAGGTGGTTATTGATGATACTCCTTAAGGGGAAGCATGGTGCAAAGAGTGGAGTTGCTCTTTGTTATGGTTGATGAACTTGGGGGGATAGGGAAAGGGAGTAGGTTTATTTGTTTGTTTCTTTCGGCTTTTCCCGGTTAGGGGTCGCCACAGCGGAACTCCGGTTCGCTAATGATTGGCAGTAGATTTTGAAGTGCTGGCTTGCTGGGCCTAACGCACAACCTTCAATGAAGGAACGCCCATTCACGCATGTCGCCACACAGAAGACGCTCTAACTGAGAATCGAATGGGCAACGTCTAACTGTGAGGTGACAACGCTACCGCAGCACCACCACCACAGTACAGGGAAAGGGAGTAGGTACTGCATATAAAAAAAGAAAAAAAAAACTGTAAGGAAGCACAGATTGACTGAGCCCCTAGGACTATCTTAGGATCCCCAACCGACCCCAGCAATACTAGAGTAAGTCCAGGGGGGAGGTAAGAGGATGACTGCTAGGCCTAGCATGAACTTGGGGCACTGGGGAGCCTGGCCAGTACTATAAGGTCTGAGGGTATCAAACAGAAAAAAAACCCAGCAGTGTTTAAATATTAGTCTAGATGTTCATCGTGTTGCTCTTTAATGCAGTAGTTTTAGCTGTTTGAGTTATGTCCTGCCAAGGATATGACAACTGGCCAGTTTCCAAAGCTTCAGGTCACCTTTCACACACACAAACTGTCAGGTAGCTTCAATTGAGCTGACTAAAAGATTAAAAGACATTATGTGAAGTTGTTCAGTCTCACCATTCATTCTTTACTGATGGGTTCAGAGCCACTCCCTCGGCTCCAATACGACCAATTGCAAAACTCGAGGTCTTCAAATAGCTCAAGGCCAAGTCTCTATCTCATGATGCACCTGGAATTATCTCAGATCTAGTTTGCCGTTGCAATGGATCGGAGGTTCTGCTTTAGCTCGGGCAAGTAAAATTGATTTTTCAATAGTATTCAAAGTTTTTTGATAGTTTTTTGATAGTTAGATAGCTTTAGATATATTAGTAGGATTTTAGAGAGCTCTTATAGCTTTTGGTGTGTGTTTAACCATTTATATCCCTTCCCTTTGTGTGCTTTTAAAACCTTTGGCCCTTGTTCGGCCTAGTTTAAAATCTTCTTGGTATCAAGTGTGTTTATTAGTGACCTTTTGTCACAAGTTTCCTTTTTCTACTTATAGTATTGTTGTGTGTCTGTTAGCCTTAGAACGTTTAGATAAGGCTTAGTAGTTTATCACTGTTAAAGTTTGCTGAACAGTTTATTGTTAAATTAGATACGGCTTGTTGTAGTCCTCAGCAACTATCTTATTTTATTGCATAGCCTGCTTGAATTCTTGTTGTGTGCTTTAGACAGACGTTTTCTGTCAGTTGTATTCACATTACATATTCTTGTGTGTGTGTGTGTGTGTGTGTGTGTGTGTGTGTGTGTGTGTGTGTGTGTGTGTGTGTGTGTGTGTGTGTGTGATTTAGCCTGCTTTATTTAGGCTTGCGTGAATATTACTACTGAATTTTTGTTCTTGGTGATAGTAATTGTTCCTGCATTATTATGGCTGACCAAGACAAATAACCCAAGTCTGGGTTTAAGAAATGCCCAAAGTGTGGCCAAAAGATGTCTGTAACAGACAGCCACATAAATTGTGTTTACTGTTTAGGAGCTCTGCATTTGCAAGACAGTTGTTCTATTTGTCATTCCTTCTCCTCAAGGGTCCTTCAGGAAAAGAAGAGAAAACTCATATACAGAGGCTTGTTGAAGCCTTCGTTTTAAGAAGCTTTGAGTGACCAGGATCCAGCAAGTCCTCAAAGTCTTCTAAGACTTCGGACTCGAAAAAAATCTAAAAAGTCATCAACTTCAGCTCCATTGCCATCAGAACCGACAGTCTTTTCCTTTCGGAGCCGGCCCCCAGTATTGGAACTGGTGTCCGAAGTGCCTAAGAGTCCTTTACTTCAGTCGGTACCACCTTCGGTACACTCCTTTCGATCCTCTATCAGCCTGTCAGATTTGGACATGGATCGTGTGGTGCAGAAGCTGTTATTGGCTCTGGCCTTGGCTAAAATGTTATTGGCTTTGACCCAAATGGCTTCAGAGCTGAAGACCCTTGCACCGACTCAAACTATTCCTCCTCCGAGCCATGCTGGTCCTTCGGAGCCAGAGGAATCAGACCTGATGTTCGTGGAACCCTTGGAGCTGACGCCTGCACCAGTGTCATTGGCTCTGTGCACTCTGACGTCCTCTGTGCCGATTAAGGACTCTAGGAGCTGACACTGTCTAGTCCGGTCTGGGGAGGACAGTCAGACCGACTTGTTGGTGCCAACTCTGCTTCTCAGGGTCTCAGCTTGGATGACCTTGGCTCCTACCTTGGGCTTGGAGCCCACTGTCCCAGTGCTGGGGGCGTCGACGGTTTCTTTGGATCCATCAGCTCCCTCGCATCGGAGCAGAGGTACTTTCGATGCCATGAGGAGAGTCATGTCTCCTAGGACAACCTCGACCTCAGGTTTGCCTTCCTCCCTCATAAAGTGCCTGTGTCTGCTTCTGCTTCACACATCCTCACCAAGCGTAGAGACCCAGAGCCCCAGGAAGCCCCATTGAGTGACCTCTACTCTTCCGAGACCTCACCAGAAGCTCCCACTGATGAGGTTCTCAGGAAGAGATTGTGTAAGAGGAAACATCTAGACTACCCACAGGAATCCCTGACATCTGATACTGACTAAGATGAGTCAGAAGGGTCCCCACGATGTTCATCGTGTTTCACTGTTGCAGTCATGACTGTAGGGTTCTCCCCTGCCGGCAGGCAGCCCTCGGTCGGCCAGAATCCCAAAGTCTGGGTCCGGCGTCGGCTGTTCAACCATGCTCCCTGACGTCAGAGCGCCAGGAGTACAAAGCTGACAGCCGACGCCATCTTCTCCAGTCTTTCTTGCCGTGCGGTGTTAGCAGTTCGCAAGTGCCAGTCGGCTGACTCCTGACGATTTTACCTGATAAACTTCAGTCCGAAGATTTTCTTTTCCATTCAAAGCTAAGTACCCCGTTGGGGAAACCTTTTTCTTGCTCCACTCCGATGTCAGAAAAAGTTAATAATTGCATTTCATGTGGGAAGCAAATACCTCATAAGGATTTTCATTCTTACTGTATTCCTTGCTTAGGCCCTGACCACGACGTAGCTAGTTGTCGGTTTTGTGCTAGATTCAATCAACGTACAATTAAGCGAAGGTACGATTTTGCTTTTCATTACTTCTGTAGGCGCTTTAACTACAAAATGTCATTGGATACGGTTCCTGCTACCGGAGTTCACTAACGTCGAAAGGATAAAGACAGGCCTCCGAGGTCCAAATCTGATGATAGCGCACAAGCGGAGCCAGCTTCAGGTTCGACCGTCGTTAGTGAGGTGCTTTTGCAGCCCCTGTCGTCAGCCATTTCAGAACCGATGGCCGAAACGGACTCTCATGAGGAGTCAACCAGGCCTTTAAATATTTCTATTGCAGGACCTTCAGACAAAGCTCCTTCAGATGGGTCCGGAGCCGCTGTGCAGGTACCGGCTTCCAAAGGGGTTTTCAGGCCTACTCAGCTCCTAATAAATGCAAAGCCAAAGACAAAGGCAAAGACTGCAACACATGCCTCTTCTGAACTGGATCCCAAGTCACAGAAACAGTTACTCAAGATGGCGGAGGATTTACTTACTATGATTAGGGGTTCACATCCCCCTCCAGATAAAAGGCCAAGGCAGGATGTTTATTATGATTCTTCTGATCAGGCCTCTGTTTCCTCAGTTTCTTCTTCTGACCAGGAATATTCTTTCCCTCCTTATGAGGATTCTGATGCTGAGGAATCCATTCCTTCAGCTTCTCCCCCTGACGATTTCTCTTTTGGGGAAACTTTGCATGAAATGAGGGAACATTTCCACTGGGAAGGACAGGAGTATTCGGAATCTAAGAAAAGACTAAGGGATTTTCTTCTTCTTCCCTAACATAGACCCCTGGCTATTCCTCCTGTTTTGGATATTGTGGATGATGCCTTTTCGGAGGCTAACTTAACCCTTGACTTCTTTCCTCCTGCTCCTGTTAAGCCTGATAGATATTACAGGGTTCCTGATTCCCACCAGTTTTTATACAAGAACCCTTCAGCTGACCCTGAAACCATTTCTCAGGGTCCTAAGGGAGTTAAGGCCGCTTCTGCCAAAAATCCCATTCCTACTGAAAAGGATTCTCGATCCTTAGAAAGATGGGGCAAAAAGGTGTACACTTCTGCTACTTTGTCTATTAGGGCTTTAAACTGTCAGTCTCATATGCTGAAATACCAGCAATTTCTCTTGTCTGTTTTAAAACAAAAACTTTCTTCTATTTCTGCCTGTGCAGATGATAAGGAATTACATGACTTATTGCATACCACTGAACAAGTTGGGAAGCATGGTTTACATTGTGGATTTGATGCCCTAGAGGCTTCTTGTAGGGCTGCGGCCTCTGGCACAGTCATTAGAAGGCATGCATGGCTAAAGGAACAAAATTTGCCTGAACAAGTAAAGGCTAAATTATTGGATGCTCCTGTTCAGCATAATGTTTTGTTTGGATCAAAAGCTGAAGAGGTGATTAAAAAGATGGAGGATAAGGCGAAATCCATGCAAACAGTTAAAGATTTCTTACAAGTACAGCCACCTAGATTTAGCAGGAATTGGCCTTCAAAAAATTGGTCCTTTCCCTCTTCAGACAGGCCTCACAGGGGTAGATATAGACGCTCCAGAGGAAGGCCTCATACTCAAGCCTCTTACAGACCAAGACAGTGGACTGCTTTCACCCCAAGGGGAGGAGAGGACAGGTCACAAACTCAAAGGAAACAAACTCAATGACTCCCTCTGTTGGGCTACAGGAACTTCTTGCCTGGAAGCCCCTCTTGGAGGAAAACTCTCTCTGTTTTATCAAAATTGTACTCAAATAACCCAAGACAAGTGGGTTTTGGATGTGATTTTAAGAGGTTACAAATTCCATTTTCATACCTTGCCAAGGCCAAGCGGATGGCCAGACCTTCCAAAGCATCAATGGACGGAGGCCTTAAACCAGGTGGAAGCTCTTTTGGCTATGAATGCCATAGAACTGGTTCCACTTTCAAAGATGGGAAAAGGTTTTTACTCAAGGCTCTTTCTAGTCCCAAGGAAGCAAAACTCATGGAGACCCATACTGGATCTGTCGGTCTTGAACACCTTTCTAGAGATTCCAAAATTCAAGATGCTTACTCTACAGCAGCTACTTCCAATGCTGTCCAAGGATTCATGGATGGTAACTTTGGATTTGAAGGAGGCATATTTACACATTCCCATCAGGCAGGATCGCAGAAAATACTTCAGGTTCAAAGCCGGATCGAGGCACTTTCAATTCTCTGCACTGCCCTTTGGATTGTCTACTGCGCCCAGGGTCTTCACCAAATGCCTGGCTCCAGTAGTAGCTTACTGCAGACTCAAGGGAATTCAAATTTACCCTTATCTGGATGATTGTCTAATTCAGGCAGACAGCAAGGATGTCTTACTCCAGCATCTAGAATTTGTACAGAACCTCAAGTTCCCGGGATTCTCTGTAAACATAAAAAAGTCAAATTTGACACCATCACAACACATAACTTTTCTGGGTGCTCTTCTAAACACTACAACCCAGATGGCATTTCTGACATCCGAAAAACAATTACAGCTGGCTTCAACTTTCAAAACCTTGGCAATTTTAACTCAACTATCTGCAAGGAAATTCCTGCAGGCTTTGGGTTACATGGCCTCCTGCATCCTTCTCGTACCATATGCAAGACTACACATGAGGAAAATACAGTGGTACCTAAAAAGTGTATGGTCTCAGCATTGCCACAGTTTAGACATACTGATCTCCGTCCTTCCTTGCCTTCAAAAGGAATTTCTTTGGTGGTCCAGGGCATGTGCCCTAAACAAAGGGAAACCCTTCTGTCTACCTCCTGCCACTCAGATTCTAACCACGGACGCCTCGGATTATGCTTGGGGAGCTAATTTTCAGGGCAACTGTCTGCAGGGCCTTTGGATAAAGGATCAGAAGCACCTGCATATCAATTTAAAGGAAATGTTAGCCATTCAGAAAGCTCTATTGGCCTTCCGGAATCTTTTACAACCAGGACAACTACTAATACGGACAGGCAACACCACAGTTATGTGGTACATAAACAAGCAAGGGGGATCTCATTTCTACCCCCTTTGCAAACTAGCCATGGATTTATGGAACACAGCTCTAGCATACAATCTGGATCTTCAAACTCAGTTCCTACCAGGGAAACAAAACTTCCTAGCAGACAGTCTGAGCAGAAACCTTTCGGATCCACACGAATGGATGCTGGACACCAAAATATTCAGGATGATAACAGCAGTCTGGGGATGTCCTCACATAGACCTCTTTGCATCCCATCTCAATCATCAACTACAGAAATTTTGCACCAGGACTTTCCACAGAAAAGCTTGAAAAGTGGATGCCCTGTCATTCAGTTGGAGGAACCTCTTGGGATATGCCTTTCCGCCTCTTCCTCTTCTTCCACGGGTCTTATTGAAGATAAAACAGGACAAGCCCAAGATGATAATCTTGCTGGCTCCAAATTGGCCACAGCAGTTTTGGTATCCAATGCTGAAAAACCTATGCCTGGACCCCCCCTTGGGTTTTACCTCAGTCTCTGAACCTTCTGTCACAACATCAGGGTCCGGTTCTACACTCTCATGTCAGAACTCTCTGCTTGGTAGCCTGGTTAATCCAGGACCTTTGATTTCTTCTTTACTACCCAAGCAGGTTATGGATGTCATTTTAGAAGCTAGATGTCCTAGCACTAGAAAATCTTATGCAGTGAAATGGAAAAGATTTTGTTCCTGGATGCAGGCTCAGGATTCTGATCTTCTTCTTCCTAACATTACTTTAATCTTACTCTACTTGACAGACCTCTTGCATAAGGGTCTCTCTTTCTCTTCCATTAAGATACATGCCTCTGCTATTTCTGCTCATTATAATACGGACCCTCCTATCTTTTCCCACCAGCTCATGAGACAGTTTCTCAGAGGAGCTAAGAACTTAAGGCCTCCTAGATCTCCTCCCATTCCTGCTTGGGATCTCAACTATGTTTTGGAAAAACTAACTTTGCCTCCTTTAGAGCCTGCTGCTTCTTCAGACATCAAGTCTTTATCTTGGAAGACAGCTATTCTGTTAGCCCTAACCTCTGCCAGGAGGGTTTCAGAGTTACAAGCTCTTATGGCTGTGGAACCTTATATTATTTTTCATCAAGACGGTGTCTTTAAGGACTAATCCTACTTTCATGCCTAAGGTGGTTTCCAAAGTGGCTTTAAATCAAACTATCCACTTGCCAACTTTTTTCCCCACTCCTCAAAATAAAGGGGAAAGGATCTTACATTCCTTGGATGTACACACACAGCTATGTTTTTACCTGGACAGAACCAAGGACATCAGAAAATCAGAACAATTGTTTGTTTCTTTTGCTTCTAGTTCCCAAGGTAAAGCCATTTCTAAACAGACGATTTCTAAATGGATTGCTCATGGAATCAGATTTTGTTATTCACACCATGGAAAGCAAATCCCATGGAGTATACGAACTCATTCCACCAGAGCTGCTGCCACTTCTGCGGCCTTCCTCAGAGGAGTTCCTACCAAAGACATTTTGGAAGCTGCAACTTGGAGTTCAGTGCATACCTTTTCTAAGCACTACAATCTACCTCTATACTCTAAGTCTAGGGCAGGCTTTGCCTCTGCAGTCTTGCAGGGCCTTTTAGCCGCCCCTTCTTCATTATGACCAGCTCCCTTTCTTTCAGCTTTGGGATTCTACCCTACAGTCATGACTGCAACAGTGAAACACGATGAACATAGTACAGTTGTGTACACCTACCATAAATGTAGATGTTCGAGTGTCTTCACTGTTGCAGTCTGGGTTTCCCTCCCTCCTGTCCCCTCTTGTGTTTAATTTTGTGTAGTTCCTTTTCTTCACCATTCTTCTGAGGTGTATTTGCAAAGGTTATGGGACTTTTTTCATTTTGGGACTCCTGACATCTGGGGCAAGAAAAACTGGCGTCGGCTGTCAGCTTTGTACTCCTGGCGCTCTGATGCCAGGGAGCATGGTTGAACAGCCGATGCCGGACCCAGACTTTGGGATTCTGGCCGACCGAGGGCTGCCTGCCGGCAGGGGAGAACCCTACAGTCATGACTGCAACAGTGAAGACACTCGAACATCTACATTCATGGTAGGTGTACACAACTGTACTTTCCTCCTCTGAAGATATGTCATTCACTGAGATACTTGAAATCCTTAGGCAGAGGGGTGACTGGCAGTCCAAAAGCCCTACTGAGGATGAGTCAGTTCTCCTGAAGGCTCTCGGGTCTCAGCCCTCCACCTCTTGGGGGTGTCCGCCCTTCAATGAGCTGATGCAGCTGGTCTCACGAAGGGCATGGGAGTCTCCGGATACTATGGAGCCTGTCCCTAGAAGGCCTAATAAATTCATTTCTGCCCCCCTTGACAAAAACATTTTTAACAAAAGGTGTTCCGGTTGATGCCATGGTGGTGGTGGCAGCCACCAAAAAGGAAATGTCTGAGACTTCCTCGTCTATCCATCCTCCTAACAGAGACTCCAGGATTATGGATAGATATGGGAAGAGCATGTATAGTTCAGCGACCTTTGCTCTTCGTTCGCTAAACAATTTAACCCATTTTGCCAGGTTGCAAAGAGATCTCCTTAAGGAGCTAGGAGATACTCTTCAGGGTACAGTAGCTGCAGGAGCTTCCGACAAAGTTGCCGCCCTGCTTGCTACCCTCAGTTCTATAGTCATCTCATCCATGCGCCTCATCTCTTATGCAGCTGATGGAACAAGTAGGGCAGCGGGTACAGGAGTTGCTCTTAGGAGACATTCCTGGATGCGCTTGTGTTCCTTCGCGGAGCCCTTCAAGTCATCCTTCGTGAACACTCCCTTTGATGACCCATCTCTTTTTGGGCCTACAGTGAAGGAAACCTTAACCAGGTGTGAACAAGATGGAAAGACTCTGTCTGCCATCGGGGTCCATTTTTCCACCCCTACCCGACCCTATCCTAAAGGTCAAAGGGGAGGAAAAATGTGGTTCTGAAAAGACCAAGGAGCCTTTCAGGACACACGTGGTGAACCCCCTTCCAGAGGCAGAGGAGGGGGAAATAATGGAAGATGATGCCCTCATGGCAGAGGGGGTCTGCAACACTAGGGTGACAGAGATCACTTCTCTGGGAAGTCCTATCAGCGCTCCTGAGAGGCGGCCCGACTGTCCTGCTCTAGAGGCAGTCAGGAGTCGCTTATCTTTGTATCCAGATGCCTGGCTCAAAATAACAAAAGACAGCTGGGTACAAAGTATCATTTCCAGAGGATACTTCATTCCATTCACCACACCCCCTCCAATCATAAGAAAAATCCCAGACGTACCACCCAGTTACAGGGAACAGGCAACAATAGAGGTCCAAACATTGCTAAGAAAAAGAGTCATCCAACCAGTCCCAGCAGACCAGACAGGATCCAGAACTTACTCAAGATTCTTTTTGGTTCCAAAGAAGATGGGGGGGGGGGTCTGGAGACCCATATTGGACATCAGTAGATTGAACCAATACGTAAACAAAGAGAAGTTTTGGATGGTCATGCTTCAGTCTATACTTCCCTTTTTAGGGAAAGAAAATTGGATGTGCTCGATAGATCTCAAGGATGCGTGTTACCACATAAAAATGGCCAGACCATCCAGGCATCATCTGTGCTTCCGGCTGAGAGCCAATCATTACCAGTTTCGAGCCCTGCCCTTTGGTCTCTCTATAGTCCCCAGAGTGTTCACCAAATGCATCGCAGTAGTCACGGCTTACCTGAGGCATCTAGTATTCCAGGGGTTTCCGTACCTAGACAATTAGTTCCTTACTACCACCACTAGGCATCAACTCATTCAGGCCAGGGAGTCCACTCTGTCACTCTGCAATTATCTGGGCATTACAATCAACTCAGAAAAATCTGCCTTGTCGCCATCGCAGCATATTGTTTTATTGGGGCAGAGTTGGACACCACCACCACACTAAGGCTACCAATAGAAAGAGTCTTTCTTCTTCATCAGCATGTCAGCATTCTGATGTCAAAAGACAGAGCACCAGGATCAGAAGTTCTGAAATTATTAGGCATGATGGCAGCAGCAATTCTAGCCATACCACTAGCTCGTATGCACATGCAGATACTACAATGGCTGTTGTTCACTCAATGGTCTTACCAAGAGCTTCCCATGACTCGCGCTATAATGATCACAAATTCTTGCAAAAAGGACCTTCAGTGGTGGTTGACCTCACTTCATGTCACGATAGGATGCCTATTTGTGCTACCCCCTCCAGCAGCCACAGTGACCACGGATTCTTCCCTGATAAGGTGGGCGGGGGGGCATTATCAGGGAAAGACTGCCCAAGACACATGGACCGATCAAGAGACACATCGGCATGTCAGTGTCCTGGAGATGAGAGCAGTGCTTTTGGCATTGCAGTACTTTCAGAACTCTCTTCCTCTGGGTACTATTGTGATTCAGACAGACAACATGTTGACGGTCTGGTATGTGAACAAACAAGGAGGGTCCAGGTCTTACCCCCTTTGATGCGAGGCTCTCAGAGTTTGGCAGTGGGCTGTTTCCACCCAGCGCTTTCTGTTGGCAACGTACATCTCGGGGAAATCCAGTGTGATAGCAAACAAACTGAGCAGGGCAATCTTGTTGCCCCATGAGTGGTCCTTCAAGAAAGAAATAGCACACGGGATATTCCGCAGGTGGTGCCAGCCTTGCTGTGACCTTTTTGCCAGTCACATGAACACAAAATGCAGAAGCTACTTTGCCCTGATTCCCCCTCTGGGAGAAGCCCCAAGGGACACACACGTACATGATTGGCCTCTGGGCCTCCTCTATGCATTTCCACCAATCCTGTTGATACCCAAGGTTCTACAGAAAGCAAAAACCCTGGGAAGGACCATCATTCTAATAGCCCCTCATTGGCCTCGTCAGATTTGTTTCCCCCTTCCTTCGACTTCATCTTTTGGAGGATCCTTGGATTCTGGACCCAGTTCCAGACCTTCTGACGCACCCATCGGGGGATGTCTGCAGTCCCTGAAGCTGACAGCTTGGCTGCTTCAGTTCCCATCATAGCCAGGTTCCATAACCTCTCCAGTGAGACAAATCAGATCCTTCTGTCTTCTCATAAATCTTCTACTAGGAAGCTATAGCTTAGCAAATGGAAAAAATGTTCTGTATGGGCCTCTAAAAATAATATTGATCCTTACCAAACCCCCATGGCCTCCATCTTAGAGTTCTTGACTATGATTTTTAACAAAGGAGCTGCAGCAGCAAAGTTCGGGTTCAAATGGCTGCTATTTCAGATTTTCATCTTGGATTTGAAGGATTGAATATCATGTCTCACAAGTTATCCAAAGCCTTTCTCAAAGGGACTTTTCATATTAGACCACTTGTGAAATCTCCCTATTTTCCATGGAATCTAAATTTTATGCTTTCCCGCATAATTCTTCCGCCATTTGAACCAGCTTCATTTTGTGATCTCAAATTTTTGTCTTGGAAGACCATCTTTCTGGTAGCTATTACTTCTGCCCGCAGAGTGTCAGAGCTTCGGGCTTTATCCATCAAGCCTCCCTATTTGATATTCCATGCTGACAGAGTCTCACTTAGAACAAATCCCTCATTCTTGCCCAAAGTTTGCATTGAAACCAATCTCAACCAAGTTATTGATTTGCTACTCTTTTCCCCCAACTATTCTAACAATTTAGAGTATATGCTGCACAAACTTGATGTTTACAGACAGCTCAGATTTTATTTGGATAGAACAAAAGATGTCAGAAAATCAGGCCAGCTTTTTGTTTCATTTTCAGACTCCAGGAAGGGGAGACCAGTGACTAAAACAACTCTGTCTAAATGGTTAGCTGATTGTATCACCTTTACCTATTCAAGCTCACTCAACCAGAGCAGTTTCTATATCGTCTGCCTTTTCTGACAGACTTCCCATTGATAACATTTGTGCAGCAGCCACTTGGTCAAAACCTCATACCTTTATCACTCATTACAAAGTTGACAAGGCCTCCAGGGACAGGGCCTCCTTTGGATCCACGGTCCTGAGAAATATACTCCTAAGAGCCACCCGAGATTGATGGTGCTTGGGACGCTACCCATCACTAAAGAATGAACGTCGAGATTGAACAACTTCACATAAAGAAGTTATGTACTTACCATAACGTTCCATGTCAGTTGTTCATCTCGCCTTCATTCCTACGACCCTCCCTCCTACCCCCTCCTTGGTGATAGATGACCGAGATGCTGGATCCATCCTGGTTACTCAATCCTTCTATACCTTTCTCTTGGGAGTGAAAGAATGACATATGGTATTGTTATGCACAGCAAACAAGATCTGAGGTAATTCCAGGTGCATCATTGGATAGGGACTTGGCTTCGAACTATTTGAAGACCTCGAGCTTTGCAATTGGCCGTATCGCAGCCGAAGGATCAGCTCCGAACCCATCAGTAAAGAATGAAGGCGAGGTAAACAATTCACATGGAATGTTATGATAAGTACATAACTTCTGTTTTTTTTTTTAAATGAAGCTCTTCAGAGTTTTACTGCCATCTTAAGAGTACAGTCTTCTGAGGCCTTGAGGATTGACAGTTGGCTTATGCTTTCTTTTGCTGGGCAGATAAGTTCCCTTTGGGAATAAAACCTTCAATTTTCATAATTTTGCTGATGTTTTATTACTTTTCTCTTCAGGAAAGTTATTGTAAAATTAGGAGTGCTGCATTTTAATGGACTGTCTTGAGACTGTAACATACTTTTTAAATGGAGCACTTGCTTTTTTCTATCAGTTTAAAAGTAGTGGAAGTAACTAAAGATATTTTTTTCTATGGATAAGTTGTGTTTACTTTTCTTTTGTGTGGCTGGCATAGTGTTTTAAAATGCTTTTTTTCTGTATTTTTTTCCTGTCAAAAAGTAACTTTTGTGGACTGGTAGTGTTTACTGGCATTTGCTGCATTTCTTCCCCAGGAAAGAGGCACCATTTTCAACTTGACCATGGAACAGACAACCAGTGCCACGGTCAGTCCTACTTCCAGCCACAAAAAGAAAACGCTAATCAAAACAGTCTTTACCACCACATTAAGGTAGCAGTTTGCATCAGCCTCAGGTGGGTGATTCTGCTGTGGCCATTTTGTTTTAACTTAGACCACTCATTTTTACCCTGGATTCCTCTGGTATAGCTCATACAGCCACTATGGACCAGGGGTTAGCCATATTCCTTTGCAGCAGTTTGAAACCCCTCAGTAGGCAAGGGAGAGCCACTCTTGTCTGTCATGGGGGAGGAAATAGGGAAGGTTTCTCTATTGTGTCAGAATGCTGTGCCAAACCCTGGGGAAGCAGCTGCAGCCATTAATAGCATGGGTAGTCCTTTCAAAAAGAAACAGAAAACCAAACATGTATCTCCTTCTCCTCAAATTTCTTTGGATAGGAAGGAGTAGTTACTGGGTCTGGCCAAGGGTTTGCTTGAGGCTGTTGATCCTTCTTGTAAACTAGTTTCTGGTAAAAGAAAGAGGGATTCCTGTTTTCCTGAAGAAAGTTAAGATTCTGAATCTAAACAGGAAGATGCAGTGACAGATTCATTTTTTATTCCCTCAGATTGCTGATTTATACTCAGAGGAGATCTCTGTTTCTGTTTCTCCCTGTGGAGGTATCTCTTTTTTGAAGACTATTGGTAGAATGTGCCAGTGTTATCAGTGGGAGAACCCTGAGGTTTCTCAGTCCCTCAGAAAATAGAATGAGTTATGAGGCTTTTCCAGAATCTTCACCCATTCCTCCTGTTCTGCACATTTTAGAGAATGTGTGTGTGTTACTGCCTGCAATTTTCTTGATAGTCAGCCAGCTGCTCCTAAAAAAGTAGGTAGGACGTATAAAGTTCCTCAGTCTTGTTCATTTTATACACTATTCTCAAACCTGTTCCAGCAGCTATATCTTTAGTTGATCTCACTGCTGCTAAGCACTTTTAATTCAAGTCCTACTTTTTCTAATAAGGATTGGAAAATCATTGATAGGTATAAGGGAAAAACTGCATAGTTCTGCAACTTTAATGTTCAGAATTTTTAATTTTTAGGCTCATATGGTAAAATTTGTTTTGACAAATTGTAAAAGTATGAGGAATGTTTTATCTGCAGTTTCTTCTAGTGAAGAAAACTGCTTTAAATAACCTAGTTTATTCCATTGCACAAGTCGGTACTCATTGTTTACAGTGAGTATGTGTGTGACTCTGATTCTTCTTCCAGGGCTATGGCCACTGGTACTGTTTTAAGGAGGTCTGCATGGTTGCTTTGTCAGAACTTCCCAGATGTTAAAAATGAGATTTTAAATTTTCCCTTAGATAGACATTTAGTGTTTGGGTCCTGCGCTGCAGAGGTGATCAAAATGTGTGAAGAAAGGGACAAGCTGATCCAGAGAATCTATAAGATTTTTTAGCCCTCCTTTTCGAAATTGTCCAATGGATTTTCTATCTCCTCATCCAATTTTGGCAAAAAAAAAAAAAAAAAACAGAATAAACAGTCTCAACAAAATTCAGGCAAACAGAAGTTTAATAAGAAATGGCAAAGGGGTTTCAAAAACAAGTCTTAAACCTCCCAAAACTAAGGACAGTCCAACAAGTATGAATAACTGTTCAAGAGACCTTGTGACTAGCATTGCCACCTATCTGTTTTTTTTTTTTCTGGAATATCTGGAAATCAGAATGATTGTCCGGTAGTCTGTTAAACACTGTACATTTTGTTTTAAGAAAAAAGAAACAGGCTGTTGGAGTTTGTTAAATCAGCAGATTTACTCTGCTTTTTTTTATTTTGTTACAAAAAACATAGTAAATCTGCAGAAAAAATGTATCATGAATGGAAAAAAGAGGGCATCTCCCCTCATCTGATGTGATGATGGTGTCACAAAATGGGCAGAAAGTGGGAGGGACATGAGTGGGGTTATGGGAGGTGCACGGGTTGTGGCCTAAGTTTGGTTTTAGCCACAACAAAAGGTGGCAACCCTACTTGTGACCCCCTCACACCCTGGGCCGTTTTCCAGAAAGTCCGAAGCTCCATTTTTCAGACAAATGGGTTCAGAAAAATCATTCATTAAGGTTATAGATGTAAATGGGAGGACATTCCTCCTTTCCAGGGGGGTCATTCCTCATCCTCCAGATCAGACTCTCTTGTTTCCACCTGTTCTTCATCATGTGCTGTTCCAAGGAGTGAGAGAACCAGTTCCTTCTCCTCACATGGGTTAAGGGTTTTTATTTAAGGATGTTCCAGTACGAAAGAAAGAAAATGCTCAGAGACCTTTTCTGGATATTTCTTTCCTAAACTTGTTTGTGAAATTGCCAAAATTCAAAATTATGTCACTTCACAACTGTTACATGTTCTTCATCTTACATGTTTCCTGGTAAAATTAGACTTAAAAGATGGCTTATCTTCAAATCTCTGTTCATCCAGACTTCAGACATTTCTTAAAGTTTTGTGTGTGTTTGGATCACACTATCAGTTCTCTGCCTTACCCTTTGGACTGTCCACTATACCAAGAGTGTTAACAAAGTGTCTAGCTAGCTTCAGTTATAAATTGCAGGCTACAGATTATCCACATTTTCCATATTTAGGTGACTTGCTTGTCTTGCAGAGTCTTTTTTTAAAAATATAAAGAATCTTTCCTTCTGTTTCTGATAAGAGATCTCTTACACAAGCTGGGATTCCAAGAGAACAAAAGTCTTTCTTGACTCCCTCACACAGCATTGTGTTCCTGAGATGTCAATGAGACCTCAGTTCAAAGAGCTTTTTTCCCACAGGAAAAAACAGACCTTTATTTAAATATATTTCTAAGGTTTTCCACTCAGGCTTCAGTTACTGTGAGGGAATCTTTCAGGATTTCATGGCATCTGTGATTCTCATGGTACCCCTGGCAAGACATCAAATGAGAAAAATACTGTGGTATCTGAATTCTCTTTGGTCCCAGCATCAACAGCCTTTATATTTTCAAATCCCGACACTGGGGTATGTCAGAGAAAAAATCTTTTGGTAAAGAAAACAGGTATCCTTGAATCCTAGTCTCCCCTTCTCCAAAGCTGTCAGTCACCACAGATGCTTTGTACTTTTGCTTGGGGAGCAGTTTCAGGAGGGATAAAAGTGCAGATGATATGAGACACCAAGAACAGGCACAAGCACATAAATATCAAGGAGATGCTTGCCCTGATCAAGGCACTCAACTTTCTGAACCATCTTTTGGTCCCTGGGACCTCGTCAGGTGGTTACAATACCACAGTCTTGTGATGCATTAATGAGCAAGGGGGGAGTCGGGTCGTACCCTCTTTGCAAACTAGCCATGTTAGTTTGGGATACAGTAGAGTTTCATTTTATAGGCATCCTAAATTCCATCAGCACACAGTTGTGTGGCAGACCATATGAGCAAGACCAGGGCAGACCCTCACGAATGGAAACTATATCAGGGGATTTTCAAAGATTTAATTCACCTGTGGGAAATTCCTCAGGTAGACCCCTTTGCCTTCTCTCTGAGCAATCAACTGGCAAGATTCTGTTCTAGGACTTGTGCAAGAAGGCCTGAAAGACAGATGCCTTTTCTTTTCCTTGGACTTGAATGTTCCTGTATGCTTTTCAACTCTTTCCACTAATATCCAGGGTACTTCTGAAGATTCAGAAGGAATTCACCAAGATCATTGTGGTGACTCCCTTCTGACCCAGGCAACTGTGGTTCTTCCTTCTTTTTGAAATGGCTGGGGCAATTACTACAAACATCCTCACAGACTGGATCTACTCACACAAGAAAAGGGGTGTTTAATACACCCCAACATCGGTCATCTTCAATCGACTTACTGGATGATAGGGTCTTAATTCCTTTTAGGTACCTGTTTACTGAGGATGTGCAAAGGTGCTAATGAAGACAGTAAAGATTGCTACTAGAAAATGATATATTAGCAAATGGAAAAGGTTTTCTATTTGGTGCCAACAACATAACTAACACCCATTCAGGGCTAGATGTACTCTGGTTTAACCATATTTGTATGAGTTACTACCCTTTGGCCTTTCTTATTCCTCTACCAAGATTCATTTTTGGGCCATCTCAGCATGTCTGTCCATGATGCCTCCTTTTTTAATTCAATCTCATGTCAAAATGTTCTTGAAAGGGTTTTTGCATAAGAGGCCTCGAAAACTGGTGGCCCGTCTTTGATATCTTAACTTTGTGTTAGAGAAGCAAACACTTACTCCATTTGAACCATTTCCATTTGAACCAGCCAATATGGATAACTTCAGGTTCTTAACATGGAAAACAGTTTTACTGACTACTTTGACCTCTGCAAGAAGGGTAGCTGATTTGCAAGGTCTTATGGTGAGTCAGTCCTATCTCATATTTTATAGGGACAGGGTTTCTTTGAGAATTAATCCTTCTTTTATGCCTAAAGTGGTATTTGAATTAAGTTAATGTCCAAACTATCCAGTTCCCCGTTTTCTTTCCTGAACCTAAAAATGAGGGGGAAAGGATACTCTGTACCTTGGACAAAACTAAATCCTTTAGATCCTTAGATCAATTGTTCATTTCTTGTGAAGGTAAGAAAAAGGGACAACTTATGTCAAAACAGACCATTTCCAATTGGTTGTTTAAGGCTTTTGTTGTACTCACCATAACAAAACTATTCCCGGAAGCGTCAAGGCCCACTTTACGAGTGACTTGGCCTTATCTTTGGCTTTTTGGAAAGGGTTGGGTTCTAGAAACATTCTCGAAACTGCTACTGGTCTGCTGTACAGACTTTTAAAAAGCATTATAAGCATGATTCCTTCTCTAGGTCCAGATCAAGCTTTGCTGGGACCATTCTCCAGGGGCTCCTAGACTATTTTCCTTCTCCCTCCCAAATGTATTAGCTAAGGTGATGTACCCATATAGCTAAGTCTATTGCAGCAGTGATCATTTGAACATCACTGTTATGGCAAGTTCAACTTACACAACTGTAGTTTCTCTTAAAAATTTAGTAGAACAACAGGTGCTACAGAAACCCGCATTTTCCAAACAATAAATATGAAATTACTAATTACTGGCTGATTTGATTATACCTGTTACTAGGGATACAGTAAGTACAGCCAAAATCAGGGAGGTTGTACAAAATTGGAGTGAGATGGGAAGCAGAAAACTATATCCCTTCTGGAGCTGTGCCCTGTATACAGCTCTTTAGTATTTCACAATATCTTTTCTATTTTAAAAAGACTGAGAAGTGCTAAAGATAATGTCTGCTACTGGTCTGTTTTGAGGAAGACAAGCAGTCTCTTTCCCTCTGTCATTGGCTCAGAAATCAGAGCTGTCTTGAGTTGAAGTGGAACACAGGAACAGACACAAATTCATGATGCAAAGACAGACAACACCAAATGCAGAGCAGTTGATAGGTTTGCCTTATCCTTTCCCATCATGGGTTGATAAGCACTGGTAATCAACCCAAATAGCCAAAGATTACTGAAGCAGTGAGAATGATGAACATAGTACAATTGTGTAAGTTGCGCTTGTCTTAACATTAGCTATTTGAATTCCTCGCTGCTGAAGTAGACACACTTACCCTCCATCCCCTTCTGCTGTATGTAGATAGTTGTTGGGATAAAAAGTTGTATTTATATCTTTCTCTGGTTTCAGGACAAGTAAGCCTTCTCTTTTTGTTTGGGCAAGAAAGTGTTTGGGAAAGAAAGTCCTGAAGGTGTCTACACTCTGATTGCCTACTTTCCTTCAAAGGCTTAGCCAATCAGGTTAATCAGAGCATAGGTGTAGGAGGGAGTCAGGTCTTTTTGAAGACCGGCCAGTTGTTGCATCCAGGGTAGGATACAACCAAAATAGCCAGACTACTGCAGTGAGAAATTCAAACATCTTCTGTTGTAAGTGCAACTTACTAAACTGTACTTTTATAGGATATATTTTCATCCATGCTTTTTTGTACTGACTTCTACTGGAGGTATGATACCATTAATCTTCTATAAAATTGTAAGACTATGTCTTTGTGGTCACAGGTTCAAATGTACTCTATTAGCTTTCAATGATAGTAAAACTAGACTCCTTCATTCACTGCATTAAGTAAAACATCTGACTGTAAACCTTTATCTTTATGTTACTTCTGTTTTTTTCTTTCCTGTTGTTCACATCAATGTGCATGATGTATATGTGTGTATTGTCTGCCTGAGTTTTCATATTCACAATATGTGTTTAATTCTTTTGTTACGCTGTTAATCCTTTTTTATTTATTTATTTAACATTTGTTTACCAGGAAAGTCCGACTTGGAACAAACCAATTTTCAGTTGAGGTCCGGGAAGAAACGCTCCAGACACATGCCTTTGTAACACAATTTTTTTTTTTGAAAGTGTAGTTTTGGATATTCTGATGGTCTGATTGTTGCTGTACCCGGAATTGTTTCCCCTGCTTTAGGGCTGATCTACATGCTGTTTGAAATCCTTTGGCGTTTAGAATTCATAGCTGTTTTATCTTCCACAAGCAAGCATTGTGCTATGAATAGTTACCACCACAATTTCTGCACATTAGAACTCTATGTAGTTTTATACCCTTAATCTATGACACCTTTTACTGTTTCTGTTTTTGCCATACTGCTCTTATTTATCAGTACCTGCTGTTAGAGGCATAGCTAGGGCAGGGCAAAGGACGCATCTGTCTTGGGACAAGGTGCTGAGGGGGATGATCGGCAGATGCCAGTTTGGCAATAGTATAGTACCAACATTCAGAAATGAATGCACCACTACATTTGTTATCTGGGCTTTTTGAGTGATATTTAGCAGTAGCAAGCCACTTGTTACATTTATAGCAAGCAGTTTGCTTTCAACCTCAACCTATAAAGGACTTTTTTTAATTAATTATTTTTAGTCTTCAACCCGGATAATACCTTTTTTTTTTTGTTCTCATGTTAGAGTGTAGGGGGCACCAGATTGGGGAACTGCACATGACACCAGAATACGTAGCTATGATTTTTGCCTGCCATCTTATGCACCATTGATAGCCTTAAGTTTGTCGATCTGTTTTGTTTTTGCTTGCTAATAACTACATGGAGAAAAGAGATTTCAGCATTTTGTCCCAATTGAAGTTAAGTGCTTTGACATACTTTCTGAATGTAGAGATGCAAGTGGGTCACTCTGAACTAGGCAGTGGCTTTCTGCCTGCCTGTCTATATGAAAAACAAATATCAGAAATTTGTAGTGGCCTATTCCTTCCTTTGCCTTTGTACATTGTTAATGTTTGTGATTCACTTTTTCTGTTAAATATAAGCTGCATTTTTACTTTGATTCGCTCCGTTAAAAGCTTTGGCATTTAGTCTGTTTGCTCCTGCTTGTGGATTCTGATTTTGTTTCTTTAATGTCAGGATCCCCTTTTTGATACAGTACATTTTGTAGCATTCCAGGAAAATATTTAAAGTTCAGCATAGTAAGGTAAGCGACAGCTTAAATACCTCTATTGACTAAACATTTTCTTAATTATGCACTGTCATTGCCAGTTTTCTTCTCTTGCCAGTTTTCAAGTACTGGACAAATATTTTTTGTCCAGCATTACTTGAAGCAGAGTTAAATGGACAGTTTAACCTTTAGCAGAAATAATGTGATAAAGTGGATCCTTGTTAGACTTTCAGAAACATTATATGTGATGACAGCAATCTTCTGCATGTACAGCTGAAACTATCAAAAGTAAATCTTCAAAGGAGAGCACTCCACCATCTGTAAGACAAAAGAATAGACTGGTAGGTAGCAAGCACAAAAAAGACGTAAACAAAAAATAGTGCAGCTACAACAAAGTAATTGAGTAGCACAGTGTACTGCAGTTTCAAGCTTGAAAGCTTGCATTCTTCAAGGAAACAGTTTGCTCATTTGCAAAGTTTTGGCTTGTAGTTGCTTATCTGGAAAACATGTACACCCTATATATCTGCCAGGAGAATATGTCTAGTCTACTGATGATGGCATTGCCAAAGAATTTCCCAAAGTGCTGACCCACTGCTACAAAAATGTGGCAGTTGAAGATTGGCATAATGGTTAAGGTGTTTACTTCAAAGTCCCATGGTCCAGTGTTTGAATCTCACCTTTGGTTGCTGTCTGGTTATTGGCTAGATGTGTAATAATCATCAGACTGCTTGCTTAGTATTTACTTATGAACCTTTGTGACTGAGAGACAGAGACATGAAAGCTCTCTGTTCACTCAGAAATGGCAGATGCCACCCACAATTCCCAGTGACAATTTGAGATCATATCTTTTGCTAAATGATGGACACCGTAGTACTCAAGATTATGTTATATCCCGGCATCCTTGTCTACAAGTAGGCTGGAAAGACCAGAAGCCACCATCATTACAGTACTTGAAGTCATATGTGGATTGTATACAGACATGGAGACCATTGACACAGTGGAAAACTAATTGCATTATTGCATGCCTAGCCTATTATTAACTCATGGGAAGAGTGCTCAGCACTGCAAAAGATGTGTTTTTGACAGTAGTATATTGGTGTACATACGTCTTCATGGTGTCTGTTTTTATTCAATTCCTCATAGTAAAACACATTACTTGTGCTACCGCATGACTGTGGTAGCTGCCATACAACTGTTCTGCACTGCAGTATATCATCTGGCAATATGAGTGTGCTGACATTTGTTTATTCTGAAACAGTTCTGTGTTGGTTTGTGACAGACTGTGCAATTGCCTGAATTCTTTATTCGTTTGCAGCTAAAAAATGAGTGTGACATTAATGATTTGCTAAAGCACAAGTATCTTATACAGCATAGTAAATACTATGTATCTTTAAAGTTACCTGATAAAACATGTGACCTGTGTTCCTCATGTTAAAAGCTGCTGGATTTGCTTACCATTACTAGTAGTAAATCTTGACTTAATGATGATTGCTGTTGTGCAGCTGGCACAGCCTGGGTCTGGCTGAGTGCCTCCGGACCAGACCAACAAACTGAAAGCCAAGGCCTCTGTAGAAGTTGAGGGACCCGGCAGCATGTCAGACTCCATAAGGGTCTCGACCGAGGCCTGCATCACCACCTCGGTCACAGAAGGGGGCTGCAAAAGTGCCTCACCTTCCTCAGTGATAACGAGATTGGGGGCTGGTAGACAGTGAATGGTTGTCATCTGGGACCCTAATCTTGGGTCTTTTTTCCTTGTCCTTTTTACACTTAGGGAGCTCAACCTTGAGATGATTAGCAGTTGCCAGCGAATGATGCAAAGAAGATGGCAGACTAAGATGCCTAGCTAAGATTTCGGCCCTATAACTGATAGTCTTAGAATTGAAATGGGCACAGATATGGCAACTTGGAACATCGTGATACAGGCCTAGACAGGTGACACACAAAGTATGAAAGTCTCGATCTAGGATTTGCTTTACTACAGCTGAGACAGTTGTTAACTTTGTCTGACATGAGTTAAAGCAAGAAAAAGAGTTGCTCAATGGGGTACTTAGCTTTAAAAGACTTCTCTCTGGTTTGGACCGACTGACGAACTGAAACACTGCTTCAGGCTCCAATTGCAAGAAAAGACGGATGCCATGGTATCAGCTGACTCCCTTTATAACCAAGTGTACTGTTGTCAGGCTATGGTGTCTGCCAGTCTAGGAGGAGGGAAATTTTTACTCTGGTAGTTGGGCTGGCTGGGGGGCTTCCACATCATGAAATCCCACAAGTTTGGCTTGTAACAATGAAACTAATAAACATGAACAAGACTTTGGGATAATAAAAACATAACCAAATGGTAAATTCCATGTGTTGGCAGAGTTGGACACGCAACAATACACACCAAATTAAGGTAAGACTACAGTTTATTAAGCACTTTTGTTCATATTCATCATGACACAGTTAAAACTCACTGAGCATTTAAATTAACCACAACTGTTAAATAATTAAAACCAGCCAATAAAATCTGCTTACATACTTCAAATAGTTAAAAAACCTGTGGCTCCATAATTATTTAAAGAAAACCATCTGTCTAAAATAGCCTAAAATAGACTATGTTAAACATCCAGACTTTTTAACTTTAAAATGGGGGGCTATAGAAAATGCATCTTTTAAACCAGGGGACTTGGGGCATTCAAACATAATTGCCACTTTAATTCATTTTTATCAAGATGTTTCTTCACTATATAACCCCCAGTATCAAAAACAACTTGCTCCACAACAGTAAACCGTGAAGCCTTAAGTAGAATGCTGTGTTATATGCCTATAAAGGGCATTTGTTGTCTTACACGTCTTAATGTGTAATAAATGTTCATATATCCTTTCTTTAAAATTTCTGGAGGTTTTGTCTATGTAAAATGCTGGGCTTAAATCACAGCAAACATACATTTATATGTATGTATATATATATATATATATATATATATATATATATATATATACACACACACACACACAACATTTTTCAAATCACATGTGAAATGCCCTTGAGTGGTATATACTGCCCCTTCTATAATCTATGTGTTCACCAAACAATATGCTAACACACTGTGAACATTGGCCACATTTTTTCATGCCTTTTTTTCCTATTTGAAGAGGGCCCAGTCTGTTCCATTAATTTTTTTATTGACGTGTCCTTATTGTATACAATATCGGGACTATCCCCTATTTTGTTGTACGTCTGGGTCAAAAGAAAATATAACCTAGTTCTTTTTGAGACATTCAAAAATGGCCTATCTAAACTGTAAGTAGTGATGAATGACTTGTATTCCTTTCTATCTTGAAGTATATGGTCTGGGTACTAATGATCACCTCCATAATATTAGCTGCATCTGCTTTGCTTGTAATGGGGAACTGTGTCCACAAAGAATGGGTTTATAAAAAACAGACTCTCTCTTAATTATAACCCCTTGCTTGATTGCATCTAAAAATGTGGATGGATAACCCCTCCTCTGGAACATGTGCATAATGTTTTCACATTTATCTAGAAATACTTGGGTCTCTATGATCATCCTAGCCATTCTTATGAGTTGGCCTTTCACTGCTGCATTTTTCTGATGTATAGGATGAAAATTCGTAAAATGTAGGTATGTATTTGAAAAAGTGGACTTGTGGTAAATATTGGCAAACAAGACCTTATGTTCAAAGTTCTTAGTAATTTCCATATCCAAGAAACAGATTTTTTTCTTTGTTGAAGGACCAGAAAAACTTTAAAAATGGGATGATGTTATTAATGTAATTAAAAAATTCGACCAATCTTGTTTCCGAGTCAGTCCACAAAATAAAAATATCTTCCGGAAACCTGGTGTAAAAGGTCCAACGATGTCTATAATTGCTGTTAAAAGTAAATTCCTTCTCTTAGTAAGCCTTGACCAAATTGGCATAGCCGAGGGCACAAGCTGCCCCCACAACTACTCCACTAACTTGTTTAAAGTATTGTCCTTCAAAAAATAAAAAAATTGTTAGTGAGGACTGTCTCCATAAGTACAATGATAGCGCTGACACATCCACTATCCAACTTAAGGTCTAACAACATGTTATCCAACCACAACAATCCCTCTCCATGAGGAATAACAGTAAAAAGGTCATTCACATCACTAGTGACAAAAATGCTATTTTCATCAAATTTCACAATATTCAGCTTTTCCAAAAAATCCCATGAATCTCTACAGATTTGTGGGACACTTTCAAATGACCCTTTTATCAGATAATCTATGTACTTTTATCAGATAATCTATGTACTTTTATCAGATAATCTATGTACTTTGTAATGTAATGTGTTTTAGATCTCTTTGCGTCTACAGTTGTCCTGAAGGGAGGATCTGCTAAATTTTTGTGGACCTTTGAGATACTAAAAATTCCTGCTATAACTGGCTTATCATTGTTCAAAAATTCATTATCCCACTGATCAAGTTGACCTTGCATCAGTTTTAGCATAAGCATTAAAAATTTAGTTTCTAGAGACTTCTAAATAAGTGAAAACAAATATAATGTAGTGGAACCAGACAAACCCAAAAATTTGAAATCCTTAGTAGTAAATAAGGCTTCAAAGGCTGAGAGTAAAACACTTTAATATACAAACGCACAAAAACAAGAATAGGTTAGTGCTTTCGCAGTTGCCTACTTCTTCAGACCTTAATGGTTGTTTTTGTGCGTTTGTATATTAGTGTTTTACTCTAAGCCTTTGACGTCTTATTTACTACTAAGGACTTCTAAATAAGTGTCAGACAAAGACATCCTCTTATTGCTGTAATCACCACTAGTCATGAATACCACCTGAGAGGTGTTGATCCAAGTCACCTTCCCTTGTCTCGACTCATTCATTCAGAAGTTTGACTGAGGAAGATTTGGACAGAATGATGAGGAAGTTTCTCTTGGCACAGATTCAGATGGGTGTTTTTTATTGGCTCCTACCCCTTGGGTCAGGAAGCCCGACCATCTACCACACCACCACTTCTTGCTCCTTCTCTGATCCTTCTGGTTGTTTCAGAGCCCCTGGATCCAAACTTTGCGGGTCAGTCTGGCTTGGATCTGAAGATAACTTTATCTTTGTATTCAAAGCTAACTCTGAGTGCACCGACTCTGACATCGTCGGATCCAGATGACTCTCAGAGCTGAAACTTCCTTGTCGGATCTGTGGCGGAGTCGACTCCAAGGTTTACGGAGCCATCTCTGCACCTTGATGCTTAACACTGGATAGCTTGGCTCCAACTTCCTCCTTGAGGAGATTGCTTTTGGGGCAGAGGGAGACAGTGTTCCAGAAGCCTGTCTTCTTGGGACAGGGGACTTCCTTCTCTCAGGAGCAGTCTGCCTTTGAGGTAGTGAAGATGATATTTTCTGCTCCGACAGGACAGACGGATCCAACCCCCTTGGATTTTCAGTCTAGTTTCCATATGTCTCTGCAGTTGGAGTCACATCATTCTACACCACAGGGGCAGCCAGCTCGAGATCCCCAAACTACCCAGTAGGGACTCACAATCTCTTCCAACACTTCACTGGAGCATCCCACCAAGGAAGTCCCTAGGAAGATAGAGTGCAAGAGGAGGCACTTGGACTCTCCACAAGAGATATTCACTGAGGATACTAATTTCGATGAGGGAGAAGGGTCTCCATGATCACCTCCAGAAGACGTCTAATTTAGAGACATACTTGAGATGCTAAAGCAGAGAGGTATTTGGACCTCCAGCAACCCTTCACCAGAGGAATCAGTATTTCTGGAGGCCCTTGGAGCTGGCCCATCTACCTCCTGGGTTACTTCTCCCTCCAATGATCTCATTGATCTGATCTTTCATTGGCCGTGGAAGGAGCCTGCCTCAGTTGAGCCAGTCCATAAGAGGCCAGATTGGATTTTGGCTCCACCCGTCAGGAAGGAATTTTGGAGTAAGGGAGTGCCTGTGGATGTCATGGTCATTGCAGTAGCCACCAAGAAGTAGCCTGCTGAACTAAGTTTCTCTATCATCCCCCTAACAAGGAGTCTGGGGCAATGGACAGGTTTGGAAAGCATGTCTATGCATCAGTGACATTTGCTGTTAGGCCGCTGAATTATTTGGCACATTTTACTAGGTTGCAAAGGGATTTGGTCAAGGAACTTTCAAAATCACTTTCAGGAACCATTGCTACTGACGCTGAATCGTCTGTGGCCTCTCAATTTGCAAAACTTCAATCCATTTTGAATTCATCCATGAGGCTTATTTTGCATGCTGCTGAATGTGCCTCTAGGGCAGCAGGTTCAGTCATATCCATTAAGAGGCATGCCCGGATGTGCTTATGTGATTTTGAGGAGCCTTTCAAGTCTTTGTTCATCAATGCACTCTTTGACGTTAGTTCATTGTTTGGCCCAAAAGTGATAGACACATTATCCACATGTGAGAAATATAGAAAGATCATGTCTGCAGTGGGTGCATGTTTTTTGACCCCTCAAAGATCCTTTTCTAGGAATCAACGCAGTGGTCAAAACATTTGGTCCAGGAAGTCCCAGGGTCCTTTCCAGGACACACATGGAGAAAGTTTCCCTAGGGGCAGAGGGGGGGGGGTACTCTAATGGATGATGATGCCCTCGTGGCAGAGGAGGTCTGCAAAGCCAAGGGCTCAGCGATTCTTTCTCTGATAGATTCTACCAGTGCTCCTGAAAGGAGGCCTGGTTGTCCACCTGTGGAGGCAATCGGGGGTTGACTATTCCTGCACCAGAGAACCCGGTTAGATATAACAAGAGATACTTGGGTGCAGAGGATTATTTCCAGAGGTTATATAATTCCCTTTTCCCTTCTACTTCCAACTGTATGCAAAATACCTGATGTTCCACCCAGTCAGAGGAAAGCAGCAGCACTGGAAGTACAAAGGCTGGTTGAAAAAAAAAGTGTCATCCAAGAGGTCCTGCCAGACCAGATAGAATCTGGAACTTACTCAGGATTCTTTTTAGTGTCAAAGAAAACATGTGACTGGAGACCAATTTTGAATCTCAGCATTTTGAACAATTAAGTTTAACATACAAAGTTTTGGATGGTCACAGTTCAGACCATTCTACCCTTCCTGGGCAAAGACAACTGGATGTGCTCGATTTGACCTTCAGGATGCTTACTATCACATAAATATGAAAATACAATCCAGAAGGTATTTACAGTTCTGGCTGGGAGCCAGTCACTTCCAGATCAGAGCACTGTCCTTTGGCCTCACCATAACCCCCAAGGTGTTTATCAAATGTATGGCAGTGGTAGTAGCTCGCCTGAGACTGCAGGGATTCCGTGTGTTTCCATATCTAGACAGGCTCATTACTGCCCTGACCAGGCATCTACTAATAAGAGCAAGGGATCAGGTACTTCAGATTATTCCTCTACTGGGAATAACCAAAATTCCGACAAGTCTCAACTACAATCAACTCAAGCCTTAGAATTCGTAGGAGCAGTCTTCAACATGGTACCAGTGACAGATGTCTCTTCCTCTCTCAAGAGTGCAGACTATCAGATTCTAGGTCAGGAAAATAATTTGCAGTACCAACATTTCAGCTTGATTAATCCTTCAAGCCTTGGGGTTGATATCAGCTCCATAATCTTAGTTCCTCCAGCAAATTTCACATGAGAATTCTCCAATGGATGCTAGTAACACAATGGTTGATTCTTTACCAGAGCATGTCAGCACCAATAATCAGTCAGGCATGCAAAAGATACCTCTGGTGGTAGATTCACTCGGATCAAATTTTACAAGGCCATCCTTTCATTTTCCCTCAGCCCAAGGCCATAGTGACAACGGATGCTTCTCAGATTGGGTGGGTGGGGGCACTTTCTTGGGAGAACAGTCCAAGGCACTTGGTCCCCTGAAGAGGCCAACTTGCATATCAGTGTCTTAGAGGTGAGAGCAGTGCTCTTAGTATTGCAGGCCTTCCAGGACAGTCTCCAATTAAGGACAGTTTCAATCCAAACAGATAGTATGTTGGTAGTTTGGTCCATTAACAAACAAGGAAGGACCAGATCTTACCCCTTGTGTTGAGAAGCACTCAGAGTGTGGCAATGGGCAATCTCATCCAGCCGTTTTCTCATAGCAATGCACATTCCAGGGAAGACCATGATAGCAGACAAATTTAGCAGGTCCATTCTTCTACCTTATGAGTGGTCCCTCAACATGAAAGTGGCAGAAATAGTTTTCCATCAATGGGGCCAACTTTGATACGATCTTATTGCTTCTTCCCTAAACAACATCTGCAGCAGCTACTTTGCCCTAATTCCACCTCAGGGGGAATCACCGAGGGACACTGTACTTCATGATTTGCCCCCGGTCTACTTTATGCTTACCCACCAGCTCCCCTGATTCCAAAATTTCTGCAGAAACCTGCCAGGTTGAAGAGCAAAGTCATCCTCATTGCACCTTACTGGCCTCGTCAGATTTGGTTCCCTTTCCTATGGCCTCATCTACTTTGCCAACCTTGGATTCTGGATCTGATTCCAGACCTCCTGTCGCATCTGACAGATATGGGTCATCTGGATATTTCAAACCTCAAGCAAACAGCATGGTTTCTCCAATTCCATTAATAGCCAGACAACTGATGTTATCTTCCCCGTCCATCATATTCTTTCATCTTCCCATAAACCATCTACAAGAAAGCTTTATACAAGTTAGTGGAGAAGGTCTGTTTACTGGACACAACAAAAACACATCAATCCTTTTTCAGCTCCGATACATAACATACTCGAATTTTTGACATCAATATTTAATGAGGGGGTGAGCTACTCTACCATTAAAGTTCAATTAGCAGCAATATCTAATTTTCATATTGGGTTTGAAAGTTTTTCTGTGACTTCTAAACTATGTAAAGCATTCTTAACAGGCATTATTCTATTGAGACCCCTGTATTAAGATACTACTCCACCATGGGATTTGAACTTGGTACTGCAGGCCTTAATTCATTCCCCCATTGAACCAGCAGCTAAATACGATCTTAAGTTCCTGACCTGAAAAACTGTCTTTCTAGTGGCCATTACCTCTGCCAGAAGAATTTCAGAGCTTCAGGCAATGTCATTGAAATCTTCCTGCTTGATCTTTCATAAGGATAGAGTTACTTTACGTACAAATGCATCTTTCCTTCCCAAGGTGGTGTCAGAATCCAATATCAATCGATCCATTAATTTGCCAGTATTCTTTCCTAAATTTGCAAACAAAGGTGAATATATATTGCATTTATTGGATATTCACAGACAATTATGTTTTTACTTGTGTAGGACAAAAGAAATCAGGAAGGCAGATCCGTTTTTCGTCTCCTTTGCAGATTTGAAATTGGGCAAACCAGTTACAAAAGAAACTTTAGCCAGATGGCCTGATTGTATTTCTTTTATCTGTAACAAGTTGGGTCTAACCTTACCTAAGCCTGTAAGAGCCCATTCAACTAGGTCCATGGCAACTTCTTTAGTGTTTCTATTCAGGACTTCCATGGACGACATCTGTGCATCTGCAACCTGGGCCAATCCTCATACCTTTATCACTGATTACAAACTGCAGCTGGTCTTGAAGGGTAGAGCAGTCTTTGGCTCAACTGCACTGAGGAATATCCTTCCTTAGAGTCCACCCGGGATTTTAGGTAGCTGGGGACTCTGTCCCAACAGTTGAGGATAGAATGAAAGTTGACAACATCAGATAAAGAAGTTATGTACTCACCATAATGTTCTATCTGTAGTGTCCATTTTCATTCTTCCTCAATTTCCTGCCCACCAACCCTTTTCACATCAGACTTCTGGAAAAATGAGATATTGTAAGGACACCACTGTCCTTTATGTTGTGCCCCAGATATTGTTCCATCTGCAGGATTTGTACAGATCTTTGTGTCTATATGCATGCACATTGGCAGATATTACTTTATGTATACCAGCAAACAAGATCTGAGGTATGTTAGGGGTTGGTGCATTATGGGTAAGAGAGAAGCTCGAGAGCTTTTTGGTTACTACAAGCTTTAGTAACAGCCAAATCAGAGCCGTGGTTCAAATCTGAACCCAACAGTTGAAGAAGAATGAAAATGGACAGCACAGATGGAGCATTATGGTCAGTACAGTTCTAACAGGAACACTTGTCCGTCTACCTGTTTAGCTGAATAAACTACTAGAAACTTCAACAAGGTGTCTTTATTCCTCCCACAGGGGGAGTATCAGTGAATGAGTCTCCTAAATCTGCTAGCTAAACTGATTTCATCCGGACTTATCCTTTACACTCTTTTTCTTTTTAAGTATTTAAATATGGGAAGATTCCTCAAGATTTGAAGCATAGACTTGTTAAACCCATCTTTAAGGGAAAGTGGAATAGGACAAACCCAGAGTCATACAGACTCATATGTTTACCTTCTTGCTGTTAAAAAATAATGAGAAAGGTTATTTTAGATAAAGTATTGTCAGAATTGCAAAGTTGGGACTTGAAACCATATATGAGCATTCGTACATATTGAAAAAAAGATTTATAACCAGCTGTAACATGATGTTCTATAACAGTAAAATAACAGCTGTAAAAGAAAAATTGTGCTGTGGTTTAGTTTATACAGACTTAGCTTCAGCATTTGATAGGGTCCTACACAAAACACTGATTAGTAAATTAGAACAACTAGGTATTGATGCAGTCTTGATATTATGGATAGCTGCATGGCTTACAAATAGGACTTGGCAAGTATTGTACAACAATTGGACAGGTAAAATTCTAGGTTACAGTCAGTGTGAGTCACAGGGCTATGTCCTGGGTCCATACTTGTTTAGGTTGTATATTTCAGATCTGGTGTTCTATAGTCTGTAAGCAGACATGTTGAAAATGATTAAATTGATTACATGTGTTTACAGATTGGGCATGTCTGCAAAAGACCTTGATTAAATTGACCATCTGGACACAGGAAAAGAATATGCTGATTAATAAATCAAAATATAAGCATATGAGATTTGTGAGATACAGATTGAAAAGTGAATATTTAATACAGCATACAGTGATTGAAACTTTGGATTCATTTAAGGGTCTGGGTATATGAGGGAGAGCCAGCTTTGAGTTTTTTTTCTAATCATATAAACCAATTTGTTAAAAATAGTTATAGAACTATATGTTGTATAAAAAGATTTATAAAGTTTAGGAAATCATAAATAATCAAGTCATTGTTTGTCACTTACATTAGATCCAAACTAGAGCATTGAATAACAATATGGAAATTTTATAAGAAAACAAGTGTGAGTAAATTAGAAAGTGTACAGCACAAAAGCACCAAGGGTATCCATGGATGTGAAAATTTAAGTTATTATGAAATACTAAAATATCTGAACTTGTACAGTGTTTCATATATACATTTAAGAGGAGACCTTATTCAAGTATATGGGACATCTAAAGACCACTACCTCGGGGGGATGTTTGGGGTTATCAAAAAGTAGTATAGAATCATCAGAAAAGGTACAAAGGAGATTATATAGGAATGAGAGATGTACAAATTGACTCTAGGAGAGAGTAGCTGATGCTTGGAATAGACTACCAAATTACATTAAATCAAGCACTTACTTAGATATTTTTAAGGACAGCCTTGACACTTATTATGGGAATAACTGTTTTGGTATAGTGGCAGGCTAGAGGGTATTACGACCCATGCCTGAAATATTTGTATGTATGGTAAAACCCCTGTAGGCCAATGAAGAATTTCTATGAGGTACAACATCATATTTTTGTATCTAGCAGTAATCAAGTCAGTCCAATGCCATGAAGATGTAGTGATAGTTGAATACAGTAATGTTTTAAGATAGGTATGGTGTTGTGGGGCACACTGTCAGAGTTTGGGCCGATTTTATTTCTTTATCCATCTTTCAACATTTCCCCCTTTAAGTATTCTGTATTTACCATGAGAGCAGTAATCGTTTTGCCATTAGTACAACAAATTGGTACATGTGTAAAAATGCACTAGTGTTTTAACTTCCTCGTCAACATTAGTTATTTGTTCTATGTTTTGTATTTATTGTTCTTCCATTGTCAACAGGCAGTCAGTAGACGTACAGCAAGAAGTTTCTGTTTAAAAGTAGTGTGACAGTACTTAAAAGATCAGATGTATCTTTACCCCTCTGCATCACTAGAGCTGGCTAAAGCACTGGCTTTGGTCCAGGTGAACAGAATTTGATTAGTGTCTCAGGAATTTGATGATGGGTCCATCCTGCAGGAAAGGGAGCAGAACTGCTCATGGGTTGTGTCACTTCTTTGAATGAATTTGAATTTTGAGGGTGTGCATGTTACTCAACAAGTTATTGAGGGCTCATAGCCTTCAATGAACAATTCACCAGAATGTGCATTTATACACAGTAAGTCTTTGTGGTCTCTGTAGTGATGCGAGTCACACACTCCTGTGCCCAGGGGGGAGGAGTTAAGCTAAGAAAAATGTTCTGGTTGCTGGGATGACAGTGATAACTCAAGCAATCTTCATGGCTGTTTTAAATTATGCTCCTTCCAGACAGCTGTCACCCTAGGGAATCTGGGATGACTCTCACCATTAAGGAATTAACTGGCTGAAGTCTAATTAGGGGAGGTTTGATGGTCAGAAAGTGTGGGAACAAAACGCATAAAGACAAAGAAGTTCAGATGCATCTTTTTAAAATCACTAAATTAAAAAAAGTGCTTTACTAGATTGTAAGTCAGCAGACTAAAATCAGTGTGCTTGTTTCACCACACATTATGTCATAGACTGAATAGTTCTGTGTGATAATCACTTACTAGCAGAATTCTTTGCAAGACTTCTGGTCATTCTGCATTCACTTTGGTCTGCCTGCTTTCGTGAGTGGATAGAAAGCTTCTATTGCTAAATGTAGACACTATAGTAAGCCTTTAAATTCATGTGCCTGCAATGGGAAATCGGCCAAGAAGCAGTAATGCAGGCCAGGGTAAGTGGACAGAACCAAGTGTTCATAGGCAGTAGTAAGGCTGAATCTGTTTCACCCAGAGTACTGACCAACAATTCTGAAGAGCATCAGACAGATCACCACCTGGCTGGTTGTCCTTTCTAGCACCCTGTTTTTGCTATAAGCATCACTGGGCCACAGTTCCTAATAAAATGTACTAGACATTTAGTGAGGTCCTTTGTCTCGACAAATCTACAAATGCTAACTCGATGCCACTTACAGTAGCATCCCATTTCTTCTCCATTGCCTTCTTTTTCTCCTTGTGTCTTAGTTTCTCCTTACCCATCGTGAATTAGCCCCCTCCATTTTTGTTTTTAATTTTCTGTGCTTTTTCCTAAGCAGTCTTCACATTTCCTTCCTTTTCCTCCTTGGTTCTATTAAGTGACCTTCAATGGGAGATGAAGCCTGTCACTGCTGAACATCTACTTATAGTCCTGTGCATTCTGCCATTGACTGCAGTCCTCTGTTCTTTACTCCATTCTCTAAGTCAGCAATTGAATTGAGTAATCATTTCCTTCCTTATCCCACTTACCCATGGTGTTAATAGTATCTGTCAAAATACCATTGTACATACCATATCTTTTGCCATCATGTGTTTCCTCCTCTGTTCCTTCCGTAATAGTATAAGTTCCCTCATCAACTGCTGTATATGAGAAGTCTTTTGTTTTTGCCAGTCATCCTGGATAGTAAATCTTTGCAAGGGTTAGAAGATTTATCCCAGGAATTATGCCAGCCATTACCAAGGTTCTACTTTTCCCATTATATCCTCAGCTTTTTTTTATAGTTAGTAACTACCCTCTGTTTCACCTCAGATGTAACCACATCCTCTTCTGTTCTACACTACACTTGCCCCCCTATTACAGCACTCTTTCTACCTCTCACATGAATCCATCTTTTACTTGTTTATCCTGGCTGTCCTTACTGTCATCCATTTTCTGTGATTATCTTAACTTTCTCTGTCTTCCTGATATCTTCTTACTCTCCTCCTTGTATTATTTTATGCATGCTTGCATTTGTGTGTGTGTGTGTGTGTGTGTGTGTGTGTGTGTGTGTGTGTTTCCTGTGCTGACCTTGGCATTACATTGGTGAATTATTACTTCTTAACCCTTTCAAAAAATTATTTCACTTTATGTGCTATTATCCCTCTTTAATTCAGATGTTTCCTGTACATTTCATTCGTTTTATGTCTTCTACTTGATCTTGCTCTTACTTGCATACCTCGTTCAAGCATGTCTCTGTCCTATCTGCTGTCGCTAGTCCTTATTTAATAATGTCTGTCCATTTCACTTGGTCTTCTATGCATTTTCTCATTCATATCTTCCTTATACTTATTCAGTTAGTCGGTCTTACAGATTTCTAAGTGTTTCACGGAAGTTCTAATGTTATGCAAACTCAACAGTTATCTCAACTGCAATGCTCCTCAAGTTGTACCTTTGTCCCTCATACCATGTATCACCTTAATTTCTCCACCTCCCTGACTTTCTCTGCCTTTCCTGACATATTTTCATTTTGACTCTTCTTAAAGGACATCAACAGAATTCTATTATTAAATGCTCAAGGTCTCTGTCATTTTTCTCCCTATTTATTGTCCCTGCTATGAATAAACAACAACACAACATTTAAAATATTATAAATTGACTGTTTCTCTCCACTAGAACAGTACCTTACTGTACTGTGGTGGTTTCATTTTCAAAAAACTTATATCTCACCCTGGAAAAGTCTCCAATTCATTGACGTCATCAAGGCCACTGAATACAGGTAGTTTTCTGGTCAATTCCATCCCCAAACTGACATCATCATCACCATCCTAAAAACTCAGCCATGCTGTGATGTCACAGCTCCCTGGTCCTTCCCCCACCCACGCAGAAAGTAAAGGCTAGAACAAGGAAACAGTACATGAGTCAAGTCTCCTGCTGTGAGCTGTCAGTCACAGCAGGTAACAGGTCAAATTACCCTTAGCACTTTGACGGTTAGGGAAGATAGGGGTGAAGAGGGATGTGAGACGAGTCAAAGTAGTACAATTCAGGCTTCACAAAAAAAACTGCAGTTTAGCCATTCTAAAAAGCAGCAGCAGCAGTAAAAAGCACTCTGAAAGTCTGTTCTGTGGCATTTGCAGTGTTTCTGTTTCAAGTAGTCACTGAACAGCATGAAATGTTACTTAAAACTAACTGACTGAAAGACAGCTGTGTATGCATGCAAAATGAATGCAGTGACAGGAGCTTTAGGAAGAAAGAGGCCTGCGAGATGTAACTTTTTTACAGACAAGCACTGCATTGTGGGATACCTAGAGGCAGACTAAACAATTAAAATTACTTCAAAATGCCAAACCCTATGTGGTCAGACTCAGAAATTATGTATAAAAATATTTAAAAACCTGTAAACAGTCCTAGAGTCATGTTAAAATGTAGGAAACACCAAACCATGATGAAATACACTTGTTCTTTGTACAACCATATTGGATCTGGTCCTCACTAATATGGGAGACAGCTGCACACCCCCTACTGTAATGCCTTCTCTGGTAAGGTCAGACTACAAAATGGTCTCCTTTGAAGTAAAAATAAAACCTGGATCCCCAGCTAAACCTGGAATATTCAGGAACTATTTTAAGGCTAACCTTCTGCTATTAAGTAATAACCTTCGAAAATTTCAAACCCCCATAAACCCTGAGAACACAGCTGCCTATGTAGAACTGTTGACAGAAACTCAGTACAAGCATGTTAATAGCTGCATGGAGACAGCTGTACCCACCAAGAAGAAGTACAGAACTAACTCGAAAACAAGCCACCCAGGTGGAATCACAAAATCAATAGGCTGTATAACAGGAGGAAGAAATCATGGCAAAAATTAGGAGGGGCAGCACCCAGCAGATTAAAAGCACTCTCATCAAACTAAACAAACAACTCAAAGGACAAATAAAGTCTATCAAAGCCAAATTTGAGGTATGTTTGGCCTCCCAGGTCAAGGACAACCACAAAGCATTCTTTAGCTATGTCTGCAACTTCAAAGGCAATATACAGTTGTGTGCAGAGCTCATCATAAATGGAGCCACCTGTACTGAGCCAGAAGATATAGCAAACCTCCTGGCTGATAAAATTAGCTCCAACTTTACCTTTCTCTTGCCCTCAACCTTCCCCTAGGAAATATCATCAAATATAACTCCCACTACTATCACTAGGGAACAGGTCCTTAATGCTCTCTCTGAGACAAAGAACACTGCACCAGTAGGCCCAGACAATATCCCAAGATGCCTTCCAATTAGCATGAAACATGACCTATCAGGGCCTCTAGAATTACTATTTAACTGTTGCATCCAAACAGGCTTTGTGCCTCATGAATGGAGAAAGGCAACTGTCATCCCTTTGCACAAAGGTGGGCCATCTACAGACCCTGAAAACTGCAGACCCATAAGTCTCACTAGTCTTGTATGTAAACCCATGGAAGGAATTATCATGGAGATGATTAGTAGAGCTAAAGTAAACCTCCAGACACTGGACCCAACTGAGTTTGGTTTCATCAAGGGGGAGATTATACCTGCTCAACCTGGTGGACTTCTTTGAGAAGGTCAGCAAAAAGCAATGGATAAGGGCAAAACTGTTCGCACTGCCTATCTTGACCTGGCCAAGGTATTTGACACAGTACCCCACTCGGTCATTGTTAAACTCAAGAGGTTGGGTACAAACCTCATGTCATCTTGTGGATAGCCAACTGGCTCACAGACAGGACCCAGGATTTTAGAATTGGGGAGTTCACTTCTACAAAGAGGCCAGTCACAAGTGGAGTCCCACAGGGATCAGTCCTTGGACTGCTCCTTTTTGGCATTTACTTCACAGAAGTTAAGATAATGTCAGTGGTCTCTGGCTGACTAAATTTGCAGATGATTGCAAATTAGGAGCTGTCATTGAATCTCACACTGCTAAGAAGCTAAGAAATAAGTTGCAATAGTAAATAATAGGGCATAGGAGGCACTGTACCAACTTCTGGAAAGTGACTCAGTAAGGGGCACAAAGAAGCTATAGCAGGTTGCAAGGCAAAGACAGAAAGGTAAAGAAGATAGTCAGACACCCTTCATAAGGGATGCCAGAAACAACCTGCTCACCAGTCCAGAGGACATCAAAGGCAGATGGAAGGAGTATTTCCAGCAGCTTCTGAATGAAGAAAACCCCACAGAAGCTGTACTGCCCCAGAAACAGCCTACAATGAGAGAAGAAGAGGAGCCCACCCTAGAAGAAGTAAGGACAGCACTAAGGAAGATGAAGTCTGGGAAAGCAGCAGGCTCAGATGAGGTCACAGCAGATATGATAAAGATGCTGAGTGAGATAGGGGAGAAATGGCTCCTGAGGGTACTAATAGTGTGGAGAGAAAGGCATATCCCAGATGACTGGAGAATAAGTATACTTGTGCCGGTGTACAAGAACAAAGAGGGCATCCACAACTGTGGGCAGTACAGAGGCATCAAACTCCTATCACATTGCATGAAAGTTATGGAGAGGTTGATTGATAAATGGATACACAGAGTAGTAGAATGTAAGATGGGAGATGAGCAGTTTGTATTCAGATCAGGATGTAGCACAATTGACCCTATGTTTGCATTGAGACAGATACTTGGGGAAAAAGCTAGAGATGAGGAGAGAGTCCAACTGGGCTTTCCTAGACTTGGAGAAAGCATATGACAAGGTCCCAAGAAAGCTGATCTGGGCAGTACTGCGGTGGTTTGAAGTCCCAGAAACATTGGTAGAATTAGCACGGGCTATGTACAAGGACCCAATGGCTCATGTACGAACAATGTTCAGCCTCACAGAAGGGTTCTCAGTGGGAGTGGATGTACATCAGGGTTCATCTCTGAACCCACTGCTGTTCATACTGGTGATGGACTATTAGTAAACAAGTTGGAGGGGATGGATCAACAAAGCTGCTGTATGCAGATGATGTGGCAGTACAGGCAGACTCTGAGCTAGAACTTCAGCAAAGGATAGGAGAACGGAATGCAAATCTGAAGGCACATGGGATGACGGTGGTAATGGCAGCAAATTGGGGAAATCAGAAAAAGCTGAGAATACGGATAGAAGGGAAGATAGTGGAACAGGTAAAAGCTTTAAGTATATGGAAGGGGTAGTTAAGGAGAAGGGTAGTCTGAATGAAGAGGTCAAAGCTAGAATCAGAGGAGCTGCAGCCAACTGACATAGTGTCAGGTGTAGTCTATGACAAAAGAATGCCAAAGAAGCTGAAAAGTAAGGTGTGCAAGACAGTGATGTGACCAATACTACTGTATGGCATAGAAACCTGGGGAGTAAAGGCAGAACAGTTGAAGAGGCTAGAGGTGATGGAAATGAAGTGCCTGAGAAAGGTGGTAGGATGCACACTGTGGGACAGAGGAAGAAATGAGGACATAAGAGCAGAAGCCAAAGTAGCTCCAGTTGCAGAAAAGATCAAAGAGAACAGATTACGGTGGTTTGGGCACATGTGTAGAAAAGCAGAAGACAATCTGGTGAGGAAGATTTGGGACAGACAGGAAGAAGGAAAGAGGAAGCGAGGACATCCAGCAAAGAGGTTGATGAATTGTGTGAAAGAAGATCTGTGACAGTCAGGCATGAGTGTTGAAGAAGGTAGGAGTGTGGCACTGAATTGAGATAGTTGACGACAGTTAACACGATACCCCGACCCCATGTAGAAAAATGGGAAAAAGGATTCTGATGATGATGATTGAATCTCACAGTGACACAGATGTTCTCCAGAAGGGGCTGGCAGAAACAACTGGTGTCAGCACATGGACTAAAACTAAATGCCAAGAACTGCATTCCTGGTAACTGTCCTATTGACAATACACCGCTTAGAGTTAACCCAGTAGTCAGGGACTTAGGGGCACACACAGATAGTAATCTAGCCTTTGACCATCACGTGTCTATAGTGGTGAGGAGATTATTGTATGTCGCTTAACTTATAAACAAAGGTATGGCAGCTAAGTCCAAGGAAGTCATTGTTCCACTGTATTCGCATTCATCAGACGTATCATTGGGTACAATGTTCCCTGTGGTATGTACCTAACATGACATATCCAACAATTGGAATGACCACAGAGGTTCCTCACTAAAAGAATACAGGGCATAAGTAAAATGTCCTATGCAGACCACCTCAAGGCCCTATCCCTGTATTCTGTCTCCTACAGGCTTTTGAGGGGAGATCTATGCCTGGCATACAGGACATTGTTAGACCCCACTCTGATGGACCTCCTGCATATCCACAAAACAGACAGCACCAGAATTATTCATTCTAAAAACTTAAACCTTGCCTGTGGTGTAAATAGGACCTGCTGGAGATTTGGGTATGTATCCCAGAGACTACCCCATTTATGGAACAGGCTCCCCATCTATGTGAAGCAGAGTTCTTCCCTAACCCAATTCAAGTGCAGTTTGGACATTTGAATGGGAAACCAGAAATTCATTATTGGTTTGGCACCTGTGTCTCTAATGGACACAGGTAACCTGTAAATGGTTCATCTCCCAGGCCCATGCTTACACTTATCAAGGGTATCAGAACTTGTCAGAGATTTGGGAGGCATGGCTAGGTTTTTACTTTTTTTATGAAGAGAAAGATGCAATAGTAGCACAAAATTATAAATTTGATAGATACTGCCAGCCAGAATGCAATTTGCCATTTATTAAATATTTGCACTTTACAGGAGTGCACAATCCATCAGAAACTCTAACTGCATATGTTGCTGAGAATGAACTGGGTGAGCTGCATGATTCTCCAGTAAGAGCAGAATATGAAATTATGATGCAAGAGATATTTTTTCAAAGAAACAGACTTGACCTTATAATAAGCTGTGGATATGGTCAGACAAAGTAGAATTCCCAGTAAGCAGTTAAAACATATTAACTGAAAAGGTGAACAAAATAAAATAAATGCCTTGAAATAATATAGGGGGTGTGCCAGAAGAACAAAGACCTTGAATTGCAAGCAGGTAGACTTCAGCTGGTAGGAAATTAGAAAATTGGATGAGGTTGTAGGATTGCATTAGGGAAAGAATGATAGGGAGGGAATCGTGTATCAGAGCAGAAAGAAATACTTAAAGATGAGACAGCTTCTTAAAGAAAGTGGTAAGGTAGGCTGTCAGTGATAAATACCAAGGTTTGAGAATTGAGGGGCAGCATGAGAAAAAAGTAATAAATGCTCCATAAAAGCCATCCAAGATATAGCCCTGAGTACACAAATGACTAGGGCAGTGTAGGATGTTCATATACATATGTCAGACAAAAAGTAGCATTAATTATGGTTTGATGTTGCCTGGAGTGGATGATAAATTAAACTAGGCTGATAAGGTAGTAATAAAATAAGGAAACAGAATCAAACTGAGCAGGTAAAAGCTCAATAAAAAATTCAAAAGCAGCAAGTAAAACAAAAGAACCAGCTAACACAGCACTGTATAAAACACGTGTTTAATCTAACAAACAGTGCTTAAATACAGTCAGGAAAGTTCAAAGTCACCTGGTCAAGTCACGTGACCTCAGCAAGGGCTTTAAAGGTATATGCTCATTTCATCATTTCCTTTTGTCAGATTGTAAAATTAACATCCATTTAACTTCTAAGCATTCTGGTTTTGTTTTAATATCACTGCCTCTGGCTCCTACATTCAGTAATTCCCAAAACTAAAAACTTAAAAGAGTGTACAATACCAGTTTTACAAATATGCTTATATAAAGTGTTCCTACTGTCACATGTACTTATTTCATGTAAGTGTTCCCTGATACGATTCATCAACATTCGATTCATTTTACCAACATAGTAACATCCACATTGATCACAAACAGCCAAATAGACCAAGTTGCTACTAGTGCAGTCGGCACAGAAACTGAATTTAAAAGTACGTCCAGTAACAGGATGTAAAAAGGTGTCATCAGTTTGAATGCACTTACACATGTTACATAATCTGCATGGATGTGTCCCTTTTCTAACTGAAATACAGGGTCTGTTGCTAACTAGAGGTTTGTAGCACAGCAGTTTCTTAATGGAGCTATTATTCCTATAGCAAAAGTGTGGAATTCACCAAGGAAGTCCCTGCATCTGGCATTAATAGTCAAAATATGCCAGTGTTTCCTGATGATGTCACAGATAGGTTGACTGTCATTTGAATAGGTAACACACATTCTAAAATCATTTCTGTTATTATTCAACACTATAGTTAGAAAAATAGGTCTAGCCGAATCATTTCTATGTGACAGAACCGCATGATATGCCATCCCTATCTCATATTCAGAGTACCCCCTAAAGTGAAAGTCCTCACTCAGGGTATCAAAAGAGGAAAGCATATTATCATCATTTCTGTTCAGTCTTGCATGTCTATAAAATTGCCCTTTCAGCACATTACGCTTACATACTTAGGATGCGTACTCTGGTAGTGCACTATATTAACTTTCTTGAATGGTTTACTGTAGAGCTGAATATCAAAACCATCAGAGGTATTCAAAACACAAACATCAAGAAAATCTACCGAGGTTTGGGAATGTTAAATGTGAACTTTAAATAATCAGTGGTCTGATGTAAATAGTCCACAGACTCATTCAGGGTCTCTACTGAGCCAGTCCATGCAAAGAACACGTCATCCAAAACGTATATAATGTGAGATGTACAGGAGGAAGAAGTCACTTCTGTCTAGAACATATAGAGACTTCCAAAATGCCAGCACCATGTTGGCATAGCTGTTTGCACACATGGTGCCCATGGCCGCCCTGACCTTCTGATGGTAATAGCTGCCATGAAACATGAAGACAATATTACTAAGTATAACGTCAAGGAATGAACATACCAGGTGTATGTGACCTGTGGAATAATCAGAGTTCTTAGACAAAAATAGCCTAACCAATATAACATCATTCATACTATTTCTGCAAGACCAGTCAAACAGTTACATCAAAAAGTGCTTTGTGTCTCTAAGTACAGTATTTGTGTTATCAGTAACAGGTCGTAACTAATTTTCAACCTAGATCGACAAAGGTTCAGTCACCCACCTATGGCCCAAGACAGTGGGTCTCATGGGTGGATTACTCAAACATTTATGAATCTTAGGAAGGCTGCATAGTATTGGAATAGTAGGAAATTCAACCATAAAGTTGTTGCTGTCTTTCGGCTTTTCCCGGTTAGGGGTCGCCACAGCGGAACTTCGGTCCGCTAATGATTGTCAGTAGATTTTCACGAACGCCGAGGTGCCAGCTCGACGTTCAACCTTCAGCGAAGGCATGCCCATTTATGCATGTCTTTCGAAGGAAATTCAACCATAAAGTAATCATACAAATTTCTACTTACTACACCTTCCATTAACAGTTCATGAATGCTATTATGTACATTCTGAATAACCTTAGCAATGTCACTTTTATGGCATTCAGTATAAATATCTTAGCCTCATTTAGCATTAAGTACATATTTTCAAGATATTTAGTAGTATCCATAAGCACGATGGCATCACCTTTATCTGCAGGGCGCACATAAACATGCTCATTTGAAATCAACTCAAAAAGTGCTTACTTTACTTGCTATTAATAAAACATTTTATTTAAGGATTGCTTTTATTAATGCACTGTAAAGTCTTAATTTAAATCCAGTTAAATTGACATTATAGAATTTATTTTCTTCTTCTACTCACTCTATCCTTTTCAGGGTTGTGTGGCAGTCAGATCCCATTCCAGCAAGCAGTGAGCATGAAGAAGAGGAACAGGAAGGAATGCGAAACAGTCACTTAAAAATACAGCTGAGCTAAGCCCATAAACCTTAACTTTTATGATAGATACTCAAACAGCTGCACCAGAAAGGACGAGACTGTGCTGGAAAAGGATAGCTGAGAGATTGAAACTTACTTATTAAGGAAGAATGGGTAGAAAGAGATTATAATTTTAGTGCCATCATAAAATATGCAAGATAGTATATCAAATAGCTAGCATATCACCAGTGTTAATGCAAAAAGATGTTTGGAAAGATGCAGAAATCCTAGATGTGTGGGCCCAAACAAAGTGAATGTATGTGCTGTCAGAATATGAGTGTGTCTAAATGATATGGACAGAAGTTCACAGGAAGTAGGTTTCCTAGAATTAGACCTGCCCTATAATTGTACATTGTTTCTGTTTGGAATTATACTTGAGAACAGTAATGTTACAGAACAGCCAGCAGAATGCTGGTTTTATGCAAAGCAAGTGGTCCTGGGAATCTTGAAGATTGAAGGCCTGTCATTATAAAGGAATAATGCACACAGTCATTTATGGTGGAGTATATAGCTTAAGCAGTACAGTAAAATTCTGAAGTAAGTAGAAAAACAGGTTACGTGTCCTATTACAGGGTCAGAAAAATGCTAAATAAAAAAAAAAAACAATGCAGTGTAAATGAAAAGAAACATGCACACGTGTGTGTGTGTGTGTGTGTGTGTGTGTGTGTGTGTGTGTGTGTGTGTGTGTGTGTGTGTAAAAAAAAAGGTTTAGAAATGTATATATTGAGGGGGCACATAATTTTCCCTAGCAGTTCGTTAACACTGTAAAGTGCATATTTATTGCATTCATGTTGATGCATCTGTACTCTGCTAAAATACAGAATCTAGTTCATAGGTTCATAGGCAGGTACTAGGCTATTGGCCCTAGGGCCTATATAAGCCTAGCCAAAAATGTACCCTGGCTTTCGCCACCCAAGAAAATAATTTTCCTGTGCCCCTGTCGAGCAGAGCCACAGAAGTGATCCCTGGGGTGAATTTCCCATTTCCCATCCAGTCATCAAGATTTTTCTTGAAGAGTGCTAATGAGGAGCTCTGTTTGACATAGATAGGTAGTCTGTTCCAGAGTATGGGAAGTCTCTGGGACAGGAATCTATCCCTCCAGCATATTCTGTTTATTGTGGTGACAAGGTTTAGGTCCCTAGAGCGTGTAGCTCGGAGGGATTGGGATTTCTTTAAGTGGAGCATATCCAACAGCTCTGGGTTTGACATAGCTTTGTATGTTAGGCAGAGATCGCCCCTGAGTAGGCGATATGTGATGGAGTAAAGCTGTAGTTTATTTAGACAGTCTGCGTAGGGCATCTGTTTGAGGCCAGTAATCCTCTTTGTGAGGTATTTCTGTGGTCTTTTCAGTTGTTGTAGATGTCTTGTGAGGTACATACCAAAAGGGACGTTGTACTCTATAATGGGTCTAATGAGTGATGAGTAGAGGGGAACAATGACCTCTTTTTTTCTGGATGAGAGTCCTTTTGTGATGAGATGAGTCACGTAGAAGGATTTCCTGACCACTGTGGCAATGTGATTATCAAAGGAGAGACTACTGTCCACCTGTGTCCCAAGGTCTCTCATCTCATTTTCAGAATTAAGTAGACTACCAGCTATGTGGTAATTCATGAGTACAGAGTTTTTACCAAAGGGGATGACAATACACTTTTTAGCATTGAGCTTCGGGCCATGGCTTTGACACCAGGTATCTGTCTCAGTGAGGTCCTTTTGTAGTTTGTCCACATCGTTAGGAGTTTTGATTATGGCTCCTAGTTTGCAGTCATCTGCAAACTTTGTTAGCCAAAGACCTTCTGTGTTAGTCTGCACTTCAGAGAAGTAGATACCAAACAGGAGAGGACCCAGGACTGAATCCTGTGGTACTCCACTTGTCACTGGTCTGAAGTCGGATTTGGAATCCGCTACTTTCACAGTGTGGGTTCTGTCCATGAGCCAGTTGGCAACCCATCTTGTGACATAAGGATTTATACCTATTTAGTGAGCTTAGGGGATGGTGCCAAAAGCCTTGGCGAGATCTAGATAAGCTGTGTGAACCATTTTACCCTTATCTATGGCTTTGGTGACTGCTTCAAAGAAGTTAATCAGGTTTAGGAGACATGATCTGCCTTTTACAAATCCAGACTGGGTAGGGTCCAGAGTTTGGAGATTACCATTGTCTTTGTTTATGAGTTCCATGATGATATGTTCCATGGCCTTGCAGACCAGGCTCGTCAGGCTAATGGGGCGGTAGTTCCCGGGGTCCATCGTGGCCCCCCCTTTGTGGAGTGGGATAACCGTAGCGGTGTGCCATTCAGTGGATACAAAGCCTGAGGTGAGGCTATGATTGAACATAGTACTTAGGTAGGGTGCCAGTTCATTCTGTAGTTCGTGTAGAATGTAGCCTGGGATATTGTCAGGTCCCATGGATGCTGTGTTCTTGGCTTTGGAGAGTGTGTTTTTTACCTGTGCAGCCGTGATTACAGGAACTTTGCATTCTTCCAGAATAGAGATGGGCCCTCTAGGGGGTGAGAGGGGGGTAAAGTTAGCACTGAACCTGTTTGTTAGGATGTTGGCAATATCAGTTGGTTCTGTATATTTAGTGCCATTGTGCTGTAACTCAGAGCAGATCTGAGTGTTCCCATTGAGATTCTTGACATAGCTATAGAATGCTTTGTGGTTGTCTTTAGAGTCAGTGGCAATTTTGTTTTCGTAACTAGCTTTGGAGGATTTTATGAGAGATCTCAGCTTCTTACTGAGGTTGATCAGGGAGTTCCTGCAGTCATGGTATTTTACTCTTTTTTGCAACAGTTTTTTTCTTCTGTTGCAGAGTTTGTTTATGGCAGAGGACCACCAGATTGGCTTCCTTTTTTTGGAAGATAACATCTTGGTTCTATTAGGGATAGTATGATCCATGCACTCGTGTAAGTGCTTATAAAGTGCATTTGTGTAGGATTCAGCAGTCATACCTCTATTGTCCGCCTGCATGAATGTCATGAAGGGTGTCATGAAGTTTGCCACTTCTGTCTTAAGAAATGTGAAGTTGGCTTTGGAGAAGTTTTTTACAATGGTTTCCCTAATTGGGGGTGGGGGTGGGATGTGGATGTCTAGGCTGATTAGCTTGTGGTCGGATCTGACCAACGAGGAATTGACCTCTGGTGTGGAACACCGGTTTCCCATGTTGGTAATGACCAGGTCTAGGATATTGCTGCCCCTGGTGGGGGTGTGAGTAAGTATATTTCATGCAAAAAAGATTAATTACCACTTTGTTGTTATTGAATACTGTAGTTTTCGTAACTTTGTTCCTCATGACTTCTGCCTACATCTATCTGATAGCCAAAACTCTGAAAGTGACATTTTGAAGTATTTCTTTTTTAAGTTAAGAAACAAATTATGCAAATTTTCTAATGTATGCTGACATAGGGCTGTTATTACTGTTATCTTTTGGATTTTAAAATCATGGCATTCAGAATTTATGGTACTTGTTTACTATTTATTAGCTAAGACAACATTAATGCAATACACTGAGATAAATTACTTCAGAACAACCTTGCCCCAGTATATTGTTGTTGTTGTGTCTTTCAGCTTTTCCCGGTTAGGGGTCGCCACAGCGGAACTCCAGTCCGCTAATTATTGGCAGTAGATTTTTACGTGCTGAGTTGCCGGCCCTGACGCACAACCTTCAACGAAGGTATGCCCATTCACGGGTGTAGGTTAGAAGATCGACAGCTGAGTTAACCGACAACGCATGAGCGGGCGCCAGATGATCGACACTCGGAAGACCGACGCTACGGATGAAAACTCCGACGCCAGGGATAGTGAGTTGGAAAGAAGGCTGTGTGAGTATGCGGTGGTGACGGACGTTAGGGTGCGACTAAGGTAAGTGTGGATAGTGACAGTCTGTGGGGATAGGGGTGGGTTAAGTGAGTTAGGGTTAGGGCGCGGGTTGGGTAAGTGTGCGGTAGTGGTATTTTTTGGGTTACGGTTAAGTGAGTTAGGGTTAGGGCGGGTTAGGTAAGTGTGCGGTAGTGGCAGTTTTTGGGTTAGGGCGGGTTAAGTGAGATAGGGTTAGGGCGGGTTATGTAAGTGTCGGTAGTGGTATTTTTGGGTTAGGGGTGGGTTAAGTGAGTTAGGGTTAGGGGTTAGCTGAGTGTGCGATAGTGACGGACCTTAGGGTAAGGGTTTGGGTTAGGGTTGGACGTAGCTGTGTGTGTGAGGTTTACTGTGGGTTTGTGAGGATTTTGGTGTGCTTGTGTTCTGTGTGTGGTTTTTGGATAAGGGGATGTGTTTTGTTAGTTGATTGTTGTTATTGTGGTGTGTGCAGTGTGTGGGGTTTCGTGTTTGTGGACCGTCGGTTACTTGTTTGTCGGGCATGTGAGGTGTCGTGTTTATGGTTTGTCGATAATGTGATGTCGATGTTTTTGTTGTCGGTGAGAGTGGCTGTCGATCTTATGACCTAGAACCCCATTCACGCATGTCTACACACAGAAGACGCTCTAGCTGAGAATCGAACAGGACAACGTCTTACTGTGAGGCAACAACGCTACCTCAGCACCACCACCGCAGAATTTTGGCATGCAAGTTTATTTTCCTGTAACCTTGTGGATCATGTTAAAAAGCAAGAAAACAGGTAAAGGTGGAAAAAGCAGTAGCAAATCTTAAAGGAACAAGTGTCACCAGCACACATCACATATTTATCTGTCATAAGCAGTCTAGAATCACAGTGCACTAACATAGCCTGTTATGTGAAAATTGAGCCTCATGACGACATAAATTTCATTTCTCATTTGCATTGTAGAGAATTGAGTGTATTTTGCTTGCAGTCTAGGACTCACTTTCTCTAATAGTGTTTTAGATATATAGATAATTGAGTTATCACATGGGAAAATGAGTTCTAAAAGAAAAGACCATATCATCTGGGAATTGCTCACTTGTCACATTCAATCATTAGACAGATAGGAAGACAGATTGTCAGAGAAAGAGAGAGTGAAATAGAAAGATAGCTAGCCAGAGATGGATGGATGGATGCAAAGATGGATGGATTGATAGATAAGACAGACATGTTGTGCACGCTTGTCTTTATGTTGTTGTATCTTTCGGCTTTTCCCGGTTAGGGGTTGCCACAGTGGCACTCCGGTCCGCTAATGATTGGCAGTAGATTTTTACCTACCGAGTTGCCAGCCCTGACGCACAACCTTCAACGAAGGTACGCCCATTCACGCATGTCTCCAAACAGAAGACGCTTTAGCTGAGAATCGAACAGGACAACGTCTTACTGTATGGTGACAACGCTACCGCAGCACCACCAACGCAGATGTTTGCTTAAAACTCCATGGGCTAAGGACAGACCAGAAAGATTATTTATCTTCTGGTATTAAGAGCATTTGAATTGGCCTGATAATCTCATCAACCAAATCTTTTGCTAAAACTTAAATTTTAATTGAAGGATTTTTTTTTTGAAAAAAAAAAACTGGTTTCAGAGTACTGCAGATTTTGGTGTTTTCTGCATCACTCTGTGTGATCCTGCTGTAGGGCAGTACCACTGTGTGAACCATGTTAGCCAAACGTTCAGCACTTTTAAGCTGGCCTGATCTCTTAGAGGCAGGGTGTCTGTCTGTGCAGCAGTGATCTGAAGTCAGGAACAAGCTCTGGGCCAGGTACTTTTATGACTGTCTGAGGATAATATGATGAAAAAGCCAACAGCCAACTTTCCTGCCCTAGGAGAAGGGTTCAGGGAGAACTGCTACCTATGTAACTATTGGTGGAGACTGAAACCCTTGCAGTGTAGCAGTTTGGGTAGGGGAGAGAGAATACTGGCATTTACTGCATGTTTATTCTTTATGGCAGACATTGTAACTGACCACTGATGCCAGATGAAAGGTCCTAGCTCCTTTTTCTGGCTTTCTATCATACCTTTCAACCTCTTAGAGCAAGAAATCTGGACAAAGCCATAAAAAATGGGGGACAAGGGGCCAAAAATAGGGATGCTTTTTAAATATTGCTCTTACAAACTTGGAAAGTAGCTAGAACAGGTTTACACTAGTATGAATTTTCTGAGGGGAATGAAGTCTGAAACTGAAATGACTGTCATGATTTTTTACTTCAACTTTCAGTTATTTTCCAAGGATTTTCCAGAAAACCACAATTTTATGAGAAACAGAACACAATTATGAGGCAAAAATATTGAGTTGAGAGGTGTGCTTCCTATAGGGTTTCCACCTCTAGGAACATTACCATGAGGCCAGCTCCCTGAGAAGTCAGGAGACCTACCCAGCAAAAAAGACACACCTAGGATTGTCTGATAAGAAGCTCCTGAGATAAAGAAGGGGGAACAACTGGATATGCAGAACACTAGCCAGAAGAATAGTAGCAGGGAGAAAAGTGGCAAACAAAAAGTGCAACACATTTAAGCCTACATTTTAAGTGGGTAGGATTCAGAGTCATTGTGCATACATTTATGACTGCAGCCACACCAGTTTTGACCACAGTCTAACCCCTTCTAACTGCAGAAGGCCAGATTTCAGCCACTCCATTGATATCATCTCTGCATTATAAATCTAATTCTAAATATATGAGGGTAGATTGTTTTAATTTATTTTATCAGACAGTTCAATTGGTAATTGGTAATTTAATTGGTTTAAGTGTAATTTCCAGATGGGGATAAGTAAAAACTGCCTTCATTTACTCGATTTTCTAGAAATTTGCATGAACTATTATAACAACGTATTTATTCACAAGTAAAGATTCTGGACTTTATCTGAAGTCTGACTTCCTATTCTTTGTTAAACTGAATATTATTATTCTTGGATAAGAGCAGATACGTTTTTCTTTTTCTTACTAGTGTGCCCTTCTGCCTTGTGTTCTCATAATGAAATATTGTAATTAGTCATTCAATTTGTAAGCCTGAAAAATGTGCCTGCACTAGTTTCCTGCCCTAGGGCCATGTAAACTTAAGTTGTATTTGAAAATAAGCTCTCTGAACTTAATCTGTAGTACATTTTTATTTGAACAGTAGTTCTGGGGAATGGGTAAAAATAAAAGCAGTCCTATCTTTCTTTTTTTTTGTTAGGAGTGTTTCTGAGTTTGTTAAACAGAGTAAGTGGTACAGTATACTGCCTTTTATCCGGTCTCACTGGGACCGGACCTTAAGCTGGATAAACGAATGGCTGGTTAAACAGAAAAAGCATACAAAATAGCATTTTTAGCTTATAAATCAGCTAGAATAACAGGATTTGTGTTAGTATGCAAATTTCTAATGAATGTGAAGTCTAAAACTCAAATGTTGATCATTATTTAGCCCGGTGGAAGTGTTGTTGTTCTCTGTTGTCTTTTGTTAGGGCCATGGCAGAAATTTGATCGCCGGTTAAAGAAGGGCCTGTTAAGAGGGAGTCTACTTTATTAAAATAAGAAATCTAAAAAACCTACGGCAGCTGAAGAAAAATATGCCCCCGAACACACACACACAGTTTGGAATTGAGGGGAAGCTGTTCAAGGCTTGAGCTCTGCTCATGGAGGGAGCTGCTTGAAAATTGTTAAGGTTCCAGAATTAGTACTTGAGGAAAGTTCTAGAAGAGAAGCATTGTTTCAGTAGTGAAACATTTGAACTGTCTTATTGACATAAAAGATGTGATCCTGATTAAGGAGTAGAAGACCTGTGATGTTCATCGTGCATACAGCTGCAGTCCTTACAGATGGGTTATCCTGCCGTCAGGCGGGTCCTCGGTTGGCCGAATTCCAAAGTCTAGGTCCGGCATCGGTTTTCATCGCTTCTTCCCTGACGTCAGTGCGGCAGGGGTATAAAAGAGGCAGCCGATGCCATTTTCTCCAGTCTTTCTTGCCGCGCAGTGCCCGAAGCAGAAGCAGTTCGCAAGTGCCGGTCGGCCAGCTCCTGAGATTTACGAAAGTATTTCAGCCGAAGTCTTCTTGAAAGCTAAGTACCCTGTTGGGGAAAATTTTCTTGCCTCAGACCGATGTCAGACAAAGTTAATAATTGCATTTCATATGGGAAGCAAATACCGCATAAGGATTTCCACTCTTTCTGTATACCTTGCTTAGGCCCAGACCACGACGTCTTGGCCTGCCGTTTTTGTGCTAGATTCAACAAGTGCACTATTAAGCGTCGGGCGGAGTTCGCCCTTCACTTTTTTGGCAAAAAATTTAATTATATTATGTCGTCGGATACTCCGACTCCAGTTTTGAGCAAAAAACGCAAAGATAAGGACCGACATACGAGGTCCGCACCATCTACTGAAACCACGCTAAGGCCGACTACCGGTTCTCCGGTACTCAGCGAGGCGCCTACGCAGCCCCTGAGTACCGATGACAATGCATTACTGGTGTCTTCAGCACCCGAGGTCGTAGGCTTCTCGGCCCCCATTCCTAGTACAGATACCGACGCTACTCCTGGCGGGGAAACTCAGAATTTAGACAGGCCTGCCATTTCTCAAGGGGTCTTCAGGCTTTCCTCCTTCTCTATTAAAAGCCTTCACCAAATCTAAAGCAGCCATGAAAACCAAAAAATAGGTTCCTCAGACCCCCTCTCAAGGCACCATGCCTAAAAAACAGATGCTTAAAATGGCTGAGGATTTGATTACTCTTATCAGGGGTTCTCAACCCCCCTCTGACAAAAGGCCCAGATTGGAGGAAGACTACCCTTCCTCAGATCAAGCTTCTATTACCTCAGAACTATCTGAGGACCAGGATTATGCCTATTCTCCATTCGAAGACTCTGATGTAGAGGAGTCTATTCCCTCGGTCTCCCCCCCCTGAGGACTTCTCTTTTGGGGAAACCCTGCATACATTGAGGGAACACTTTCACTGGGAAGGCCAAGATTACTCAGATTCCAAGAAAAGGCTCAGGGAATTTCTTCTGCTCCCCCAGCATAGGCCTCTGGCTATCCCTCCTGTTTTAGATAAATTGGATGATGTGTACACAGAAGCCAGCCTTAATTCAGATTCTTTACCTCCAGCTCCTGTTAAACCAGACAGGTACTACCGGGTTCCTGATTCTCATCAGTTCCTATATAAAAGCCATACTGCTGACCCAGAAACAATTTCACAGGGTCCCAAGGGAATTAAGGCCTCTACTGCTAAAAACCCGTTACCTTCAGAGAGAGATTCCAGAGCTTTAGAAAGGTGGGGGAAAAAGGTGTACACCTCGGCCACTTTAACCATGAGGGCATTAAACTGTCAGTTCCATATGTTAAAGTATCAACAGTTTTTGATATCTCAGCTGAAAAGCAAGATGACACAACCAGAACAACCAGATTTAAAAGAATTGCAGGATTTGTTGCATGGTGCAGAGCAAGTGGGTAAACATACCTTGCAGTGTGGTTTTGATGCTTTAGAGGCCTCATGTAGAGCTGCTGTTACGGGTCTGTTATAATGAGGCATGCTTGGCTCAAAGGGCAAACCTTACCAGATCATGTCAAAGCTAAATTATTAGATGCACCTCTTCAAAAAGATGTATTGTTTGGTGTTAAAGCTGAGGAGGTGCTAAAGAAAATGGAGGAAAAAGTGAAATCAATGCAAACAGTGAAAGATTTCCTGCAGGTACAGCCTCCACATTTCAGCAGAAACTGGCCTTCAAAAAATTGGTCCTTTCCAGCCACAATCTCAAAGGGGCAGATACAGACGCCCAAGGGGTAGAGGGCAACCTCAAGGATCTTTCAAAACCAGACAGTGGTAAGCACCAACCCCAAGAGGTGGAGAAGATAGATCACAGTCTTTTAGAAAACAGACACAATGACTTCCCCCTACACCTGCCAAGCAAAGCTTTAATAGCAGCACCTTTGGGCGGAAAACTGACATTATTCTCAAAAAATTGGCATATTGTTACAAAAGACAAATGGATTCTGGACATTATAGACAGAGGCTACAGGTTCCACTTTCGCACCCTTCCAAAAATGAGAGGCATGCCAAACCTGCCACAAAATCAAAGGGCAGAGGCACAAAAACAAATTTCAGCTCTCATGGACATGAAAGCAATTCAACAGGTACCTGCAAAAGAACAAGGTCAAGGGTTTTATTCCAGACTATTCCTGGTACCAAGGAAAGACAAAGATTGGAGACCTATCTTAGACCTATCCATCCTAAACACATATCTCCAGGTGCCAAAATTCAAGATGCTCACATTACAGCAGCTTCTTCCCATGCTGGGCAAGGAGTCTTGGCTGGTAACATTGGACCTCAAGGAGGCATACCTGCATGTCCCTATCAGACAAGATTGCAGAAGATACCTCAGATTTCTTGCAGGTTCAACCCATTACCAATTCTCTGCATTGCCCTTTGGCTTATCTACTGCGCCCAGAGTGTTTACGAAATGCCTGGCATCAGTAATCGCCTTCTGCAGACTACAAGGGATACAAATCTACCCATATCTGGATGACTGCCTGATCCAAGCGGACAGCAAGGACATACTACTGCAGCACCTGGCGTTTGTAATAAAACTGTTGAACTTCCTGGGATACACAGTCAACAAAAAGAAATCAAAACTAATACCCTCTCAACAAATAATTTTCCTGGGTGCCAACTTGGATACAACCACCCAGATGGCCTACCTCACGCCAGACAAGCAAGGGCAACTGTCTCAATACTTCAGAAAAATGGCAACTTACACCAGGCTAACTGCAAGGAAAGTCCTGCAGGCTCTGGGATTCATGGCATCTTGCATCCTACTAATCCCATGTGCAAAGCTGCATATGAGGAAACTTCAATGGTACCTAAAAAACTTATGGTCTCAACACAGCCACAGCTTGGAAGCAATTATACCACTCATTCCATGCCTTTAAAAGGAATTTTTGTGGTGGACTCAAGCTTGCCAAAGAAACACAGGTCTTCCTTGCTGTGTACCTCAAGCAACTCAAATCATCACAACAGACACCTCAGACTACGCCTGGGGAGCACACATGACAGATCAGTGCATTCAGGGAAAATGGACCCGAAAAGAGAAGCACCTTCACATCAACCAAAAGGAAATGCTAGCCGTGCAAAAGGCTATTATGACCTTCAAAGACCTACTGCATCCAGGCCAGCTATTGATAAGGACAGACAACACCACAGTGATGTGGTACATAAACAAACAGGGGGAACTCATTCATACCCCCTGTGCAGGCAAGCCATGACCCTATGGAACACAGCACTGGAATTGAAAATTCAACTACAGGCACAATTCCTGCCAGGGAAGGAAAACACACTGGCAGACAACCTAAGCAGAAATATGACAGATCCACACGAATGGAAGTTGCATCCTCAAGTTTTCACAAAGATAACTCAGGCATGGGGACAGCCAGACATAGATCTCTTTGCTACCCACAGAAATTGCCAGTTGAAAAAATTTTGTTCAAGGACCTATCATCCACAGGCCTGGAAAGTGGACGCACTTTCCTTCAATTGGGCAACATTGACAGTCTATGCCTTCCCTCCTCTTCCTCTGCTGCCCAAAGTTCTATTAAAAGCCAGAGCAGAGAGGCCAAAAATGATTCTCATTGCTCCAGTCTGGCCAAGACAACACTGGTATCCGCTCCTGAAGAGCCTGACACATTCCCCACCATGGATCCTACCTCTAGTCCCTCTTCTGTTGTCCCAGCACAACTACAAAACCATTCACAGCCATCTCAAAACCCTAAATCTAGCTGCATGGAGAATTCCTTGATTTCCCAACATTTTCTCCTCTCCAAGGAAGTGCAGGATGTCATCTTGGAGGCCAGAAGACCTTCTACTAGAAAGGCCTACTCCACCAAATGGAAACGATTTTGTGCCTGGAATCAAGAAAAGGGACAGAATCCTTGGGTAATAAATATACCTCAAATTTTACAGTACCTAGCTGAGATGTTAAACAATGGACTTTCCTTCTCCTCCATCAAGATCCATGCTTCAGCCATTTCTGCACAAAACAACACAGATCCTCCTTTATTCTCTCATCCTCTCTTAAGGCAGTTCCTCAGAGGGGTAAAGAATATAAAACCCCCAAGGAAACCAACAGTCCCTGCTTGGGACCTCAACTTCGTATTGGAAAAGCTGACCCTTCCTCCCTTCGAGCCAGCTTCTTCAACAGAGCTACAGTACTTGTCATGGAAAACAGCCTTTCTTCTGGTTATCACCTCAGCACACAGAGTTTCGGAGCTACAGGCCCTCATGGCTGTGCAACCATTCATCATTTTCCATCAGGACAGAGTTTCCTTACGAACCAACCCTACCTTTATGCCAAAGGTAGTATCCAGTGTAGCTTTGAATCAGACTATCCACTTACCTACTTTTTTATCCTAATCCACAAAACAAAGGGGAAAGACTATTACATTCCTTGGACATTCACAGACAACTTCGTTACTATTTGGACAGGACAAAGCATTTCAGGAAATCTGAGCAACTCTTTGTGTCCTATGCTGCAGGTGCTCAAGAAAAGGCTATTTCCAAACAGACAATTTCAAAATGGATAGCCCACTGCATACGCTTTTGTTACTCATTTCATGGAAAAACTGTGCCTGCATGCATCAGATCCCACTCCACCAGAGCCACAGCTACCTCTGCAGCCTTCCTCAGGGGGGTCCCTACCAAGGACATTTTGGAAGCAGCCACCTGGAGTTCAGTGCACACTTTCTCCAAGCACTATCACCTCCCACTATACTCAAAATCTAGAGCGGGCTTTGCCACAGCAGTCCTGCAGGGCATCCTAGCCCCTCCTAGTTCCACTTAGTGCCTACCACCCTTACTTAGCTTTGGGATTCTACCCATCTGTAAGGACTGCAGCTGTATACACGATGAACATAGTACAGTTTTGTACCTACCATAAATGTAGATGTTCGAGTGCTCATACAGCTGCAGTCCAGGTTTCCCTCCCTCCATCCCCTCTTAGGACAGGCCTTATGACAAACACCTTTTCTTATAACCTTTTTGGGGTATTCTTTTATGGTGTATTTGCTTGCAACTACTGTTTTTGATTTATCAACATTGCATCTTTGCATAACATTATGTTTGCCTTCCTTCTGGGGGCACCTGACATCTGGGGCAAGAAAAACTGAAGAAAATGGCGTCGGCTGCCTCTTTTATACCCCTGCCACACTGACGTCAGGGAAGAAGCGACGACAACCGACGCCGGACCTAGACTTTGGAATTCGGCCGACCGAGGAACCGCCTGATGGCAGGATAACCCATCTGTAAGGACTGCAGCTGTATGAGCACTCGAACATCTACATTTATGGTAGGTACAAAACTGTACTTTCCTTTAGCTTCATAGGTGCTAGAGCAGCTGCCAGGGGATGAAAGCAGAATGGCCTTTGCATGATCACCTGTCCCTGGGGAAATAGAATGCGTGTGTGTGCATGCTTGTGTATATCTCAGGGGTGCATATTCCACTGTAAGATTCTGCAGTGGTGTTGTGGTGGCTGGAAGACTTAATGGGAGGGCCAGATTCCCAAAGAGGCTGCCAGTGTGAGTAGGTCATCTGCATGAGTGAATTACATCCTCTCATTAGTGCACATTGCATTCTTCACCTTCATGAGTCTTCCCTGATACACAAGGGAGATTAGGTGCAAAAGGAAGGAGCAGATCAACCCAAGATGATCTTCCATGTTTACTTAGCGTATGTCAATAACAGAAATGGATGTGACTGTCTTAGATGGGGTGCACACAGGTTATAGGGATAGACAGGACATTCAGGCAATGATAAAATAAAAATCTGTGAAATGTGTCTTCTCTCTGTAAAATTAGTCTTTACAAAACTAGCAAGAGTAAGTTAAAATGGATCCTAACAGTCTGAAGTTGTTAATCTTCTTCCTATTCATCACTGATGGGTTCGGTTCTGAGCCCTCAGAACTGAGTCATCCTTATACCAAGCTTGCGTGCACCAAAATCTCTCGAGCTAAGCTGCTACCCACAATGCCCTTCACTCAGTTACCTCAGATCTCGTTTGCCGAGAAGCCATATAGCAGCATTTCACCGAGCTGTCCAGCAAAATGATTTATCTTTCTAAATTTACAAGTTTTTTGATTTTTTTTTCCTGTTAGTTACTAGTTCTTTAGTATATTTCTACACTCCGCTCTACCCACAGGTATCCCTTTCATACCATTGTTGGTATTGGCCCTTTTACCCTTGTGGTATCCCAATACCATTGTTGGTATTTCCTCTTTTCTTCACTTTCTTCACTCTTTCCTTTTTTGTGTGTGTGTTCGCTATTATGTCTGAGAAGAAGGGAACTACGGGGTTTAAACACTGCTATTATTGCAGTGGTAAACTTCCGATCAGCGGCCTTCATGTGGAGTGTGTGTACTGTTTGGGGGTGCCGCATTTGTCGGCAAAACCTCCATGTGATATTTGTGCCAGCTTCAGTCAGCGGATGCTGAATGAGCGATGTAATAAATTGATCCTGAAAGGCCTGCTTTCTAAGCCTTTTTTGGAGGCTATTTCTGCAATGGAGGTCTCATCCCCTCCTTCTGTGTACAAGAAACGTCCTTGCTTGGATCCCTCTTCACCAGATGGTGACAGGGATAAAAGACATAAGCACAAGGCCCATAAGTCTTCCTCTGAGCACCGTACTGCCTTCTCGGTCCCGACCACCTTGGCTCCGAGTTTGGCTCCAGTGATCCATACTGAGGTCACCTCCTTGGTGCCTACCCCGGCCCTGACGACTATGGTGCCAACTACTACCTCAGTTCCAACCAGTTTGTGTGCCTCTATCTTGGCATCGATGTCGCCCATCTCCATTCCGATGTCGGTTCTGATAACAACTTTGGAGTCGTTCTTGACCTGCACCCCAGATGTGACCTTGGCTCCGAGCCCGTTCTCGGCTTCAACCATTCCTTTGTTGGTGGTTTCTAAGCTGGAATCGTGGTTCTGTGATACACCACGGACCCAGTACTCATCATCTGTGGACCCATTTGCCGGACAAGCCTGCAACCCCTTTTTGGACCGGCCTGATTCCCCCTCAGGGGCATCGGTAAGATCCACCAGGAGCCTTTCAGAATTGGATGTGGTGTGCCTTTTTGACCAGCTGCTGATCGCCAGGGGAATTTCAAATTTTCCTAGACCCCATCCCACTCCGGGCTTTGGGTCTATTATACCAGCGACCCCTACATACTCTCCTCCCTTGGATACCTCAGTTCCAAGGCTCATATATCCGACGTTTTTGAGAGGACCCCCTTCCTTGGCACTGACAACGACAGTGTCTGAGGCGCCGAGGCCCATTTGGGTGTCGGTTCCGTTGGAACCCACCCTTCCTTAATCCCATGCTTGGGAGGTGGAACCTCCGGTTCCAGTCACGGTTCCAACTGTGTTGTCGGTTCTGTCTGCAGGTCCGAGGGTGACTACCGCCCAGAGTTTGCTTGAGGCTCCATCCTGGGGGCACACTGTGTGGAGTGGGGTGTGACTCCGGTTCCGATATTGTCTTCATCGGTTCCAGGCTCCCACTCCTCTTCGGGCGGGCCCACTTTCCGGGTGATGGAGAAGGTGCTTGCTTCTAGCAATCCTCCTATGTCTGTCATCCCTCCAGTTTCTTCTGAGCCGCAGCTGTCAAAGGCCACCCCCCAGGACTCCGAGAGCACAAGGCCCAGGAAATGCCTGCCCAGGCTATTTCCCTTTCTGAGTCTTCTTCGGATGCTCCCACCAAAGAACTCCCTCAGAAACGGGCATGTAAGAGGAAACACATGGACTCCCCAGAGGAGTCTATCACAGAAGATACCGACTACGATGATGGGGAAGTATCCCACGGTCACCCCCTGACGGTCTCCTTTGGAGACATCCTGGAAATCATGAAATAGAGAGGTGACTGGAAGCACTCCAATCCTTCCTTGGAGGAATCCGTATTCCTGCAGGCCTTTCGCTCTCGGCCCTCTACTTCTTGGGTGTCCCCCCCCGCCGATGAGTTGGTTAAGCTCATCGTGCAGTGGGCGTGGAAGAACCCGGACACTGTTGAGGCCATCCCCAGGAGATCAGACAAGGTACTCTCCCCCTCCAGAGGATTAACCCCATTGATCTAGAGGTTTGCCAGTAGACACTATGGTGGTGGCGGCAGCCAAGAAAAAGGACCTTGCAGTTGAGAGTCCTGCTGTCCACCCACCCAACAGAGCATCCCAGGTGGTGGACAGATTAGGGAAGCAAGTTTTTGTGTCAGCGACCTCTGCAGTCAGGTCTCTGAACTTTTTGGCACATTTTACGAGGCTCAGAGAGATCTTATCTCCGAACTCTCTGGGACCCTCGCGGGCCAAGTTTCGGATGGAGCACGTAATAAAGTTGCTTCCCAACTTGCCACCCTAGAGTCAATATCCAATTCGTCCACGAGGTTGCTGTCCCACGCAACCGAAGGAGCGGCTAGAGCTGCGGGTGCAGGCTTAGTCATGAGACTGGATGCACATTTGTGACCTCGTGGACTCCTTCAAGTCTTCCTTTTTAAATGCCCCTATCGACCCATCAGCCCTGTTTGGTGCTAAGGTCAGGGATACATTAGCCAGGTGTGAGCAGGACAGGAAGACTTTGTCTGCCATGGGCCTACGCTTTTCCAAACCTCAGCGTTCCTTCTCCAGGAACCAGAGTAGTGGGAAGATGTGGCACAAGAAGTCTCAAGGTCCTTTCCGTGATGCATGTGGTGAGGATCCCCTCAGAGGCAGAGAGCGTTCCAATAATGGAAGATGCCCCTTTTGGGGCAGAGGGGGTCCCTGGAACCAGGGCTCCAGAGATTCCTTCTCGGGTAGACCGTATAAGCGCTCCTGAAGTGCTGCCCGATTGCTTTCCTCTGGAAGCAGTCGGGGTACGTTTTGCTCTGCACCAAGCTGCCTGGCTCTCTATTACAAATGATCAGTGGGTGCAGAGAATCATTACCAGAGGCTATCATATTCCCCTATTATCTTATCCAAGACCTCCAGAATCCCTTCCCGATGTTCCACCCAGTCAAAGGGAGGAGGCATCTTCCAAAATACGAAAGCTATGTCAAAAATGAGTCATCCAACAGGTAACAGATCCCCCCAGACCAATGTGGATCAGGGTTCTACTCAAGATTCTTTTTGGTGCCAAAAAAGACAGGGGACTGGAGGCTCATTCTGGATCTCAGCCAACTAAACAAATCAGTAGTTCAGACCAAGTTCTGCATGGTCACGATTCAGTCCATACTTCCCTTTCTGCGGGAGGTGTGTGGATGTGCTCATTAGATCTCCGGAATGTGTATTACCATATCAAGATAAGTGCTCCAGGAGTCTCCTTCGCTTCCAGTTGGGAGCCAATCACTACCAATTCAGAGCCCTGCCTTCTGGTCTTTCGACGTCCACCAGAGTGTTCACGAAATGCCTAGCAGTTGTAACAGCTCATCTGAGACTTCAGGGATTCCAGGTGTTTTCATACCTAGACGATTGACTCCTCTCCACCCCCACCAAGTGCCTACTGGTCAGGGCCCTCCACTACACCCTAGTTCTAGCGGAGTCGCTGGGCATCACCATACACTGGGAGAAATCCAACCATCAGCCCTCACAACAACTGGAATTCATAGGGGTAATATTCAACACCCAGTCAAGTCTGATCTGTCTTCCTCTTCACAGGCTTCAGAGATTAAGGGCACAAGTTCAAGTGATACTCTGTCGAAGAAAGGTGTCTACAAGGGAAGTTCTCCAAGCTTTGGCGACTATAGCTGCAGCCATCCCTATTGTTCCCGTAGCCAGATTGCACATGAGATTACTACAATGACTCCATCAGGCCCAATGGATATCCAATCTTCAGCCCCTGAGCTCACAGATTCTCATCACCAACACTTGCAAACAAGACCTTCTCTGGTGGATGAGTACAGATGAAAATCTTTGGTGTTGCCCCTTCCAGGCTCTCCAGCCCAGCACCACAGTGAACACAGACACTTCCCTGAATGGGTGGGGGGCCACTTCCAGGGAAAGTCAGTGCAAGGCACGTGGTCCAAAGTAGAGGTCAACTTGCATATCAATGTCCTGGAGTTAAGAGCCGTGGTATTGGGGTTGCAAGCTTTCCATCCGCTCTTTCCATCCGGAATGATTGCTATCCAGTCGGATAACATGTCCGTGGTCTGGTACATAAACAAACAGTGAGGAACCAAATCCTACCCCCTATGTCACGAAGCCATGAGAATCTGGCAGTGGGCAATAGCTTCCAACCGCTTTCTGATTGCAACGCATATCCCGGGGAGCTCCAGCGTGATTGCGGACAGGCTAAGCAGATGCATCCTCCATCCTCATGAGTGGTCTCTCAATCAGAGAGTAGCGGTGGAAATTTTCAGCCGTTGGGGCCAGCCATGCTGCAATCTTTTCACCTCCCCCCTCAAACACAAAATGCAGAAGCTACTTTGCCGTCTTTTCCCCCTCACAGGAAGTCACTGAGAGATGCTTTGATTCACGATTGGCCCACGGGTCTCCTTTATGCTTATCCTCCGATTCCTCTGATCCCCTTTGTTCTAAGGGAAGCTGTTCGGTTGAGAAGCAAAGTGATCCTCATTGCCCCGTTCTGGCCTCGTCAAGTATGGTTTCCCTTTCTCGACCTCATCTGCTACAACCTCCTTGGAACCTAGGCACTCGTCAGGACCTCATATCTCATCCAGAAGGGCTGACTCCCCTTGAATCTGTCCACCCTAAACCTGACGGCTTGGTTTCGCCACTTCCGTTAGTTGCCAGGCAGAAAACCCTCTCTTTACCCGTCTGTGATATTATCTTGGCCTGTCATAAACCATCCATTAGGAAACTTTACAGGGACAAATGGAAAAGATTCTCTATTTAGTCACATAATCTGAAGCTAGATCCATTCTTAGCCCCTGTAGCTACTGTTCTTCATTACCTGGCTGAACTGTTCAACAGTGGGGTGTCCGCTTCCACCATTCGAGTACATCTAGTAGCTGTTTCCAACTTTCATAATGGTTCAGATGGAGTCTTGCTTATTTCTTCTCGCCTTTGCAAGACTTTCCTCAAGGGTATTTTCCACAGCAGGCCTTCCATCAGGAAGCCGGTGGAGACATGGAATCTCTCATGTGTTCTGCAGTCTCTTTCTCTGCCCCCTTTTGAGCTTGCAGCGACATGTGATCTAAAATTCCTGTCATGGAAATCTTCTGGTGGCTGTCACCTCAGCCAGCTACTGCCCATGCTGGGCAAGAAGGCTTGGCTCGTGACTTTGGACCTAAAAGAGGCATACCTGCATGTCCCAATCAGACAGTCTTGCAGAAGATACCTCAGATTCATAGCTGGCTCAATGCACTGCCAATTCTCTGCACTGCCCTTTGGCTTATCTACTGCACCCAGGGTCTTCACAAAATGCCTGGCACCAGTAATTGCATTTTGCAGACAAAGAGGAATTCGGATATAGCCCTACTTGGACGACTGCCTTTTTCAAGCAGAGAACAAAGACATTCTTCTAAAGCATCTGGCGTTTGTAAAAAGATTACTAATTTGCCTAGGGTACACAGTAAACGAAGAGAAATCAAAACTAGTGCCCTCTCAAGAGATAATATTCCTGGGTGCAAGCTTAAATACAACTGCCCAGATGGCTTATCTCATGCCAGACAAACAAAAACAACTGACTTCTTACTTCAAAAAATTGGCAACAAAGACCCAGTTATCTGCAATGGCATCCTGCATTCTACTAATTCCATATGCCAGACTGCATATGTGGAAACTACAATGGTATCTAAAAAGTGTTTGGACTCAGCATTGCCACAGCCTGGAGACAGTAATTACACTCATTCCCTGCCTGCAGCAGGATTTCGATGGTGGGCAGAGGCCTGTCACCACAACAAGGGTCTGCCATTCAGTTTACCCACAGCCAGACAGACACTGACAACTGATGCATCAGATTATGCCTGGGGGGCCCATATGGCAGGAAAATGTATTCAGGGCACATGGCCCGCAAGCCAAATGCATCTTCACATCAATCAAAAAGAGATGCTAGCTGTTCAGAATGCCCTGACAACTTTCAAGGATCTACTTCATCCAGGACAGCTACTGATAAAGACAGACAATACTACGCTCATGTGGTACATAAACAAGCAGGGAGGTACACTTTCCTACCCCCTCTGCAGGCAAGCAATGACCTTATGGGACACAGCATTGACTTATCAAGTTCACCTGCAAGCACAATTCCTGCCAGGAAAAACAAATACTCTGGCAGACGAACTAAGCAGAAACCTCATGGATCCCCACGAGTGGAAACTGGATCCACAAGTCTTCAGCATGATAACAAGGAAATGGGGATGCCCAGACATAGATCTATTTTCTTCCCCTCACAACTGTCAATTACAGAGATTTTGCACAAGGATTTATCACAAACAAGCATGGAGAATGGACGCCCTATCCTTCAGCTGGAAAAATCTAACAGTATATGCCTTTCTTCCACTGCCTCTCCTTTCCAGGGTACTCCTAAAGGTCAGACAAGAGAAGCCAAAAATGATACTGATTGCACCAGACTGGCCATGCCAGCACTGGTACCCAGTCCTAAAGAGCTTGTCTCAAGGTCCAGCATGGATATTGCCTCAAACTTCTCACTTGCTGACCCAACAAAACAGTTGGATCCTGCACACCCAACTCAGGACCTTAAATCTGGCAGCATGGAGGATAATGTAGCCATTCAGAATGCTCCTCTTTCAAAAGCTGTTATGGATGTTATCTTGGAGGCCAGGAGGCCCAGTACCAGAAAATCTTATGCAGAAAAATGGAAGAGATTCTGTGCTTGGAACCAGAAAAAAGGCATTGACACGTATGTACCAAATATCCCTCAGATTTTACAATACCTAACTGAGATGCTGGACAAAGGCCTTTCTTTTTCATCAATTAAGATTCATGCCTCTGCCATTTCAGCCCATTACAATACGGAACCACCAATCTTTTCTCATCCTTTATTAAGGCAGTACTTCAGAGGGGCCAAAAACATCAGGCCTTCAAGGAGTGCACTAATTCTGGCATGAGACCTCAATTATGTCTTGGAAAAACTCACACTGCCTCCTTTTGAGCCAACCTCAACAGCGGATATAACATTCTTATCCTGGAAAACAGCTCTGCTCCTAGCAATAACCTCTGTAAGATGAGTTTCAGAGTTACAAGCACTCATGGCTGTGGAACCTTTTATCATTTTTCATCCAAACAGGGTTTCTCTGAGGACAAACCCAACATTTATGCCTAAGGTGGTGTCCAGTGTGGCTCTCAACCAAACCATTCACTTGCCTACCTTTTATCCAAACCCACAGAACAAGGGTGAGAGACTTCTGCATTCTTTGGACATACACAGGCAGCTACGCTTCTACTTGGACAGAACTAAAGCTTTCAGAAAGACTGAGCAACTTTTAGTATCATATGCTGCAGGATCACAAGGAAAGGCAATCTCAAAACAGACTATTTCTAAATGGATAGGCCATTGCATCCATTTCTGCTATTCTCAACCTGGCAAATCATTGCCTAAGGGCATTAGGCCTCATTCTACCAGAGCAGCAGCCACTTCAGCAGCCTTTCTCAGAGGAGTACCAACCAAAGACATTTTAGAGGCTGCAACTTGGAGTTCAGTGCACACTTTTACAAAGCACTACCACTTACCTCTTTACTCTGAATCCAGAGCAGGCTTTGCCACTGCAGTTCTGCAGGGCCTCATAGCCTCTCCTAATCCTATTTAGCCCAGCCACCCATCCTCAACTTTGGGATTCAACCCAAGAGTAATGACTGCAACAGTGAAACACGATGAACATAGTACAGTTGTGTACCTACCATAAATGTAGATGTTCGAGTGTATTCACTGTTGCAGTCCAGGTTACCCACCCACCATCCCCCTTTTCTTTGCTGGGACTTATCTGTACTTCTCTATCCTATACAACCTATGTGGTGTATTTGCTTGTAGATGAAGGAAATGTTTATTTTTGTGCATGCATACTTATTGGCATATTTTTCAGCTTACCAATTTGGGGGCACCTGACATCTGGGGCAAGAAAAACTGAAGAAAATGGCGTCGGCTGCATCTTTTATACCCCTGGCGCACTGACGTCAGGGAAGGGGCGACAGCAACCGACGCCGGACCTAGACTTTGGAATTCTGGCCGACTGCGGGTAGCCTGCCAGCAGGATAACCCAAGAGTAATGACTGCAACAGTGAATACACTCGAACATCTACATTTATGGTAGGTACACAACTGTACTTTTCTTCTATATGTTGCATGCAAACTCGATCTGAGGTAACTGAGTGAAGGGCATTGTGGGTAACAGCTTAGCTCGAGAGTTTTTGGTGCATGCAAGCTTGGTATAAGGCCGACTCTGTTCCAAGGGCTCAGAACCGAACCCATCAGTGATGACTGGAAGAAGATAAACAACTCAGGTGGAACATTATGGTAAGATATAACTTCTTTTTTTTCAAATTTTTTTTATTTTTAAAAGTTAAAGAAAACCTGTTTCCATGGCCTTCCTTCTGCTACTGCATTACATTACATTAGCTTGATTGCCACAAGGAGGCAATAAAACTATTTATTCTGCCCTTTTAAGTGCCTTAACATTCCAACTCCCCTCCACCTCCATTTCTACCTTCCTGTTGTCTTGTTTCCACCTCTTCTATGTCCACTTTAATGCCTTTGTGGATTCGCTCTCCACCACCCATTTGGATAATCTCTTCCACGAATCTACAACCCTATGTGTCTATCAACAGTCCAAGTATAGATCAGTATGTCAGTGTTAAAGCCACTCTCCATAACATAATTGTGACACTAGTCCTTCTTCCAGCACTCCACTCCTACTCTTAACCACAATTGCCAACCACTATTAACAGTCACCTAGAGTACAACACTCCTACCCCTAGCACTTCCTCATCTCCACACCAGCGCCACCTTTACTGCCTATACCTACCCCTTTTTCAACTTATTTATTCCCTCTTCCACTTAGTAATTAACTCCTATACTTGCATACACTTAGTTTTGTATACTTAGTTGTAACTCACTCAGGACCTCTGCAGTTGTATGTAATCAACTATTCCATGTGTGTGCACATTACTAAATGGTGCCCTACTTATATTGTTTTACTTGAATGCAACACAGTAGTTTTCTGTATGTGTTCTTGCATGTAAACATACCCGAACTATGGCTGAAATGGATCCTTTGTGGATCAGCCCATTACCCCAGTATCAAACATACATAAATGATATGTGTAATAAAATAGTTTGGGAGATCCAGAGAGTGATTAGTCCTCACAATCCTTCCTCATCTTTCCTTCATCTCCAGAATGACCTCCTTCACATCTCCATGACAGCATCTGTGTACAACTGTCGTGTGCCCACTATTCCTTTTAGTTGTAGGTGAGAGAAGCTTTAGTTTTTTTATCTTCTGGTTATATTCCTTCCAATCCATTTGCAAGGTCCTTCTGATAGTTTTTCTCTGAATTCCTACCAACAACCTGATGCCCTTTTCCTTATTTGGCCTCCAGAACTGCATGCAGTACCAGAGATGTGGTCTTACCAAAGCCTTGTAGAGAGGAAACATTCCCTCTTTGCTTCTGAAGTCTCTTCCCCCAAGGTATACTCCAACATTCTATTTGTTGTTGTCAATGCTCTCTCAGTGTGTTCTCAGTGATGTAATCCAGTTATGATCAACACCCCCAGATCCTTTTATTTATTTATCTATTTATTTTCTGTTTTGCCTTCAGTTCTAATTTTCCTTGCTCATACTTCACACCAGAGTAGCTGCGGCCAGGAGACATGCATTTTACTAAATTCTTTTGAAGTAAATTCTGTTTTTGCGAATAAAAAAGCACTGAAAAAATCATTTTTGCAATCACTGAGTTTGCACTTTTCTCCACTGTTGTGTGACCGTGGAGTTTGTATATATAAGTTGGGGGATGTGGGGGTCTCCCCCCACATGAGGATGTGGGCAAATTTGCTCCCCTGCAGAAAACATGTCTTTCATTAAAAGTATTCTTCATTGTTTTTTTCTCATGAGCAGAATCCTCATTAATATCATTCAGTGAATCGAAACAAATCTGTTGTTGCTCAAGTGCAGTACTTTGCATTTGTTTGCAATGAATCCCAGCTGCCACTTTTCTGCTCACCTGTTCAGCTCTTTAAAATCAGTTGCTAGACTCTTCTGCCTATCCTGTACTGCTGCACTTATATTTGTGTCATCAGTAGCGAGGCACATCCCTTTCTTTATCCCTTCAGACATGCCTGAAATGAACACACCGAGTCACCCCACTGCCCCCCTTGTGCTGACTGATGGTTTTAGCATATAGAAGGTGCCCTGAATCTTTGGAAGCTGGCCAGCTGTGATATCCTTGGCAGGATGTAACCCATCTAGCTAAGACTACTCCAGCAGTGATCATTCAAATGTGTACTGTTATGGTAAGTTTAATTATACAACCTTTCACATTATTTTTAAAGTTAATTAAACTAACTTTTGTGAAAAACAAGTAAATTTAAGTTAGGAAACGTATTTCCTTTGACAGCTTTGTGACTTTTATGTACTTTTAAATGGGAGCACACACTTACTTTTATGGTAAATAGTTGTTAAAATTTGTTTAAAACTACTTTTTATGAGGAGAAACTTGGGGCTTTGGAAATTGTTTAAAGTGTATTTTACTATGTTTTTTGTAGGGAAAGTTACTTTTTTGTGGCTTTCATGTTTTACTGACTGTTGCTGTTAAACATTCCCGGTAAACAAGCACCTTTTTTTGTCTTGACCATGGGAAAAAGCTACCGGTCCCTCAGTCAGATCTTCTTCCAGCCACAAAAAGTTAACTAAGCAGCCTTTACCATTACAGCAGGCTGGTAGTTTGCCACATCCACATATGGGTGGCTCTGCTGTGGCTAAAACATTTTCCTCAGACTCAGACCTCTCATCTTTTTCTAAGGTTTGTTTAGTTTTGTCTGTACAGCTACAGTGGACGGATTAGCCAAGTCCTCTGAGGATGTTGGGGGGGGGGGGTCCCCTCGATGGGCAAGTTAGAGACACTCTTCTCAGTTATGGAAGAAGATACAAGAGAATGTGGATCTGTTTAGCCAAAATGTTGTGCATGGGGAAGCTATTGCTGACAATACAGGTTCTGTTTGCACTAGTTTTCTTGTCAAAAAGAGACTCAAAACTAAACATTTGGATTCTCCTGTGTCAGTTTCTCTGGACAGGAGTAATTTATTGTGCTTGGCTCAGGGTCTTGTTTAGGCTATTGACCCTTCATGTAAGGTGATTTCTGGTAAAAGAAAAAAAGGATTCCTCTTTTCTTGAACAAGTTCAGTCTTTGGAATCTGTAGGAGAATGTAAAGAGACAAATGTAGTCTTTTCTCCTCAAGGTTCTGATTCAGATTCTGAAGAAAGTATGGTATCTGAAAAATCACTGTGTGGGATCTTTCTCAGAGACTATTTCCAGAATGAGCCATTGCTTTTTCTAGGATGACACTGAGGTTCCTCTGTCCCTTAGAAAAATATTATGATTTTAAAGCTGGAATTTCTAGAATCCTTACCCATCCCCCAGTTCTGTCATAATTGGAGGATGTGTTTGTCTCAGCCTGTGATTCCCCTGACAGCCAACCTGCCACCCTAAGAAAGTAGATAGAATGTACCAATTTCCTCGGTCTTTCAAGTTTTAATACACTAATCCCAGACCTGACCCAGCAGCTATAGCTTTAGTAAGTCCAGCTGCTGCCAAGCATTTTTGTTAACTCTAATCATTCTCCTTCTGACAAGGATGGTACAGCTATTGATAACTTTGGGGAAAATATATTCTTCTGCAAATTTGATTTTTAGAATTCCGAATTGTCAGGCTCATGTATTAAAGTCTGTACTGACCAATTGTGAATGCACGAGCAATATTTTTACTGCAGTTTCCACATGTGAGGAAAAATCTGCTTTGTGTAGTTTAATTTCTTCAATTTTTTAGGTCAATACTCATTGTTTTAAATGTGTGTCGACTAGCTATGCAGGTTTGGGAGACAGCTCACTCTCTGGGGTTGCACCTCATAGCACAGTACGTTCCATGTACTCAAAGCACTCTAGCAGGTCATCTCAGCAAGAACTTGATGGATCCCCATAGGTTCATAGGTAGGTACTAGGCTATCTGCCCGAAGGCATTTATAAGCCTAGCCAGAATGTGTTGGCTTTCGCCACCCCCTTAGATTAGTTCCCTATGCCTCTGTCCAGCAGAGCCACTGAAGTGATCCCCGGGGTAAACTTTCTGTTTCCCATCCACTCATCAAGGTTTTTCTTGAAGAGTGTTAGCGAGGAGCTCTGCCTGATGTAGATTGGAATCTTGTTCCAAAGCATGGGAAGTCTGTGGGACAGGAATCTATCCCTCCAGCACGTCCTATTATTGTTGTGGTGAGGGTTAGATCCCTAGAGCGTGTCGCTCGAGGGGATAAGCTTTTCTTTAGGTGGAGCATGTCCATCAGTTCTGGGTTGGACATGGCCTTGTATGTCAGGCAGAGATCACCTCTGAGTAGGCAGTATGCAACCGAGTACAGCTGGAGTTTCTTCAGTCGAGCTGCATAGGGCATCTGTTTGAGGCAAGTGATCCTCTTGGTGAGGTACTTCTGTGGTCTTTCCAACTGTTGCAGGTGTCTTGTAAGATACATCTCAAATGGGGCATTGTACTCTATGATGGGGCTGGTGAGTGATGAAGAGAGGGGCACAATGACCTCTTTTGATCTGGATGCGAACCCTTTTGTGATTAGGTGGGCCACGTAGAAGGATTTTCTAACCACTTTGGCAATGTGATTATCAAAGGTGAGATTACTATCTGCTTGGGTCCCCAGATCCCTTATTATGTCTTCCGTATTTAGGGGACTACCAGCTATGTGGTAGTTTGTGGGTACTTTGTTTTTTCCAAAGGGGATGACTATGCACTTTTTGGCATTTAGCTTGAGGCCATGATTTTGACACCAGGTATCCGTCTCAGTGAGACCCTTTTGGAGGATGTCAGCCGGAGAGTCAATTATAGCCCCTAGTCTGCAGTCATTTGTAAACTTGGTCAGCCATAGTCCTCCTGTGCTTGCCTGTACCTCTGAGAAGTATATGCCAGACAGGAGGGGTCCTAGGATTGAGCCCTGGGGAATACCACTTGTAACCGGTTTAGAGTCGGACCTAGCTCCCGCAACTCTCACCATGTGAGTTCTGTCCATGAGCCAGTTGGCAACCCATCTTGTGACATAGGGGTTTATGTTCAGACTGGTGAGCTTATCTATAATACCAGAATGGGGAATGGTGTTGAAGGCCTTTGCGAGGTCTAGGTAGGCTGTGTGTACCACCTTTCCCTCATCTATAGCCTTGGTAACTGTCTCAAAGAAGTCCACCAGGTTTAGGAGGCATGATCTGCCCTTAACAAAGCCGAACTGGGTAGGGTCCAGTGCTTGGAGGCTCCCAATGTCTCTGTTAATGAGTTCCATGATGATGTGCTCCATAGCCTTGCAGACCAAGCTAGTCAGGCTTATAGGGCGATAGTTCCCGGGGTGTGTAGTGGCTCCACCTTTGTGGAGTGAAATAACCATTGCTGTGCACCACTCTATGGGTACGTAGCCTGTGGAGAGGCTGAGTTTGAACAGTTGTGCTTAGGTGAGGGGTTAGTTCATCTTTGAGCTTGTGTAGGACGCAGCCTGGGACACCGTCCGGTCCCATTGATGCCGTGTTTGTGGCTTTGGAGAGGGCTGTTTTAACCTGAGTGTCTGTGATTTCAGGGACTCTACATTCTTCTAGTATGGCCCTTTTGGGGATGAGAGGGGGGTGAAATTTGCACTGAACCTATCTGCCAGGATGTTGGTGATATCGGTTGGTTCAGTGTATTTTTTGCACTAACTCCGAGCAGATCTGAGCATTGCCACTTAGATTCTTGACATAGCTAAAGAATGCCTTGTGGTTATCTTTGGAGTCCTTGGCAATTTTTCTTTCGAAGCTCGCCTTGGATGATTTTATGAGGGATCGTAGTTTCTTGCTGATACTGATCAGGGATGTCTTCCCTTCTTGGGATTTTACTCCTTTCTGTACTAGTTTCCTCCTTCTATTGTATAGCTTGTTTATGGCAGAAGTCCACCAGACTGGTTTCCTTTCCTTGGAGGAGTGAGTCTTGGTTTTGCTTGGGATGGCACGATCCATGCATTCTTGTAGGTGCCCGTAGAATGCATTAATAAAGGATTTTGCAGCTTGGACAACATTATCCTTCAGCATAGGGGCTTTGAAACTTTCCACCTCGGTCTTAAGTAAAGTGAAGTTTGCTTTTGAAAAGTTTTTCACGGTGGTTTCCTTGTCTGGGGGTGGGGGTGGAATGTGGATATCCAAAGTGATTTGTTTATGGTCAGATCTAACCAGCGAGGGGTTGACCTCCATTGTGGAACACCAGTCGCCCATGTTGGTGATGACTAGGTCCAATATGTTGTCACCTCTGATGGGAGTGTTTACCAGTTGAACCAGGGCATTTGAGTGTATAAATTCTTGGAAATGTTGGGCAAGGGAGTTAGTACTTGAGTAGTTCTCCCAGTTAATGTTTGAGAAATTGAAATCACCCAATATTAGGGTGTTTGGTAGGACCTTTATGTTTCCCATTGTTTCCAGAAACGTGGAACGGGGGTCCCGGGACATGGTGGGTGATCTGTAGCAAGCTACAATTTGAATTGAAGTTTTGCCCATTGTTAGTTGCACGTGGATGATCTCTGAAGCATCGTGCTGTGCCACTAACCTGGAGGTGTGGGTATCCTTGATGAATATGGATATGCCCCCGCCTTTTGTATTTCGGTTTGGGTTCTGTGGACGAAATGTATCGTATGACTTGTAGCCTGGTAGTGCTGGGGTGCTCTCTGGAGCCTTAAACCAGGTTCCTGTTACTGCACATATATTGATTTTCTCCATACTGAGGAGTGCCTTGAGTGCATGTATTTTGAGGTTTAGACTTCTGGCATTGAGTAGCATTACCCTCATGATTGGTGTCTGCATCAGGAAACATTTCTCAGCATAGTCCAACAATGGGGATTCCCACAGATAGACCTCTTTGCCACCAAAGAAAATGTTCAACTGAAAAGATTCTGTTCCAAGAGTAAACTTCCCACGGGCTGGAAGACAGATGCTTTCTCTTCCTTTGGAGCCACATTTTTTATTATACAATGTTTATCGTGTTACACTGCTGTAGTCATTACACTTGGGTTATCCTGCCGTCAGGTAGTCCCTCAGTCAGCCAGAGTTCCAAAGTCTTGGTCTGGCGTCGGTTGCTGTCGCTTCTTCCCTGACGTCAGTGCACCAGGGGTATATAAGATGCAGCCGACGCCATTTTCTTCAGTCTTTCTTGCCGCACGGTGCTCGAAGCAAAAGCAGTTCGCAAGTGCTGGTCAGACGACTCCTGAGAGTTTCATTCCGAATCCAGAACCGAAGTCTTCTACAAAGCTAAGTACCCCATTGGGGAAACTTTTTCTTGCCTCAGACTGATGTCAGTAAAAGTTAATAATTGTATTTCTTGTGGGAAGCAAATACCTCATAAGGATTTACATTCTTATTGTATCCCATGCCTAGGCCCAGACCACGACGTCACAGGTTGTCGGTTTTATGCTAGGTTTAACAAGCACACTATTAAACGTCGGTTTGATTTTGGCCAACATTATTTTGGCAGAAAATTCAATTACACCATGCCGTCGAAATAACCGACGACCGGGATACACAAAAAGCGCAAAGACAGGGACAGTCATCTGATGCCCAAAACCGACAATGAAGCCTCTTCTAGGCCAGTCGCCGGTTCTCCGGTTTTCAGCGAGGTACCTTCTTCTTTGGAACCACAGGCCGCCTCTGACTCCCACGTGGAGATGGCTGGGCCTTCGGATACACCAAATTTACGGCCTACCAAGACTAACCCTTCAGAGGGATCTGGAGCAGCTGAACAACCCGCAGCTTCAGATGGTGTTTTCAGACCTACTCAGTTAACCATTAAGTCTTCTGCTAAGTCTAAAACCCCTTTAAAAACAAAGAAACAACTTCAACATTCACCAGGACAGGCTTCCATGCCTAAGAAACAGATGCTCAAAATGGCCGACGACTTAATTACTCTGATCAGGGGGTCCCACCCTCCTCCTGATAAAAGGCCTAGACAGGATGCAGACTATGACTCATCTGACCAGATGTCCATCTCTTCAGATTCATCCTCAGACCAAGGATACTCTTTACCCCCTTATGAGGATTCTGATGCTGAGGAATCAATTCCTTCAGCCTCTCCACCAGAGGACTTCTCCTTTGGGGAAACCTTACATACCATGAGGGAGCATTTCCAGTGGGAGGGCCAGGATTATTCAGAATCCAAGAAAAGGCTCAGAGATTTTCTTTTATTACCTCAACACAGACCCCTTGCTATTCCGCCAGTCTTAGATATTGTGGATGATGTGTATTCTGAATCCAGTTTAAATCCTGATTCTTTACCTCCTGCTCCAGATAAGCCAGACAGATACTACAGAATCCCTGACTCTCACAAATTTCTTTATAAAAGCCCTGTTGCTGACCCTGAAACTATTTCTCAGGGTCCCAAAGGGGTAAAGGCCTCTACAGCAAAAAATCCAGTTCCCTCTGACAGAGATTCCAGAGCATTAGACAGATGGGGGAAGAAAGTATATACATCTGCAACTTTAGCAATGAGGGCCTAAAATTGCCAGTTTCACATGCTTAAATATCAGCAATTTTTGATGTCTCAGTTGAAACAAAACATGCTTCCAAATTCAGATCTTCTTAACTATAAGGAAATGCAGGATTTATTGCATGCAGCTGAACAAGTGGGAAAAACATACTTTGCAATGTGGTTTTGATTCATTAGAGGCCTCCTGTAGAGCAGCAGTTACAGGGTCTGTCATTAGAAGACATGCTTGGTTAAAAGAGCAGACTTTACCAGATCATGTTAAAGCAAAATTATTGGATGCACCTTTGCAGCAGGATGTTTTATTTGGAGTTAAGCCAGAAGAGGTATTAAAGAAAATGGAGGATAAGGCAAAATCTATGCAAACGGTGAAGGATTTCTTACAGGTTCAGCCTCCTCGATTTAGCAGAAGTTGGCCAACAAAAAATTGGTCCTTTCCAGTTTCAGACAGACCTCAAAGGGGCAGATACAGACGTCCAAGAGGCAGAGGTCAACCACAAGGTTCTTACAGGCCTCGACAATGGGGTGCTTCAACCCAGAAAGAAGGGGAAGACAGGCCTCAACCTTATAAAAAACAGCCCCAATGACTTTCCACTACAGCTACCAAGCACTTCTCTCTTGGCAGCCCCCTTGGGGGGAAAACTGACACTTTTCTGTCACAATTGGCATATGATCACCAAAGGCAAATGGGTTCTCAATATTGTATCTCAAGGTTACAGGTTCCACTTTCACACTCTGCCAAGGTTAAAAGGAATGCCAAATCTGCCACCAAGTCAATGGGCAGAGGCTCAAAGACAAATTACAGCACTCATGGACATGAGAGCTATTCATAAGGTACCAACACAGGAGCAAGGACAAGGATTTTACTCAAGACTCTTTCTAGTTCCCAGAAAGGATAAAGCCTGGAGGCCCATTCTGGATCTTTCTTCTCTAAATACTTACCTGGATGTTCCAAAATTCAAAATGTTGACACTAAAGCAGCTTCTTCCCATGCTGGGCAAGAAAGCTTGGCTCATAACTTTGATCCTCAAGGAGGCATATCTGCATGTCCCTATCAGACAAAATTGCAGAAGATACCTCAGTTTCTTAACTGGTTCAATGCATTACCAATTCTCTGCACTGCCCTTTGGCTTATCTACTGCACTCAGGCTCTTTACAAAATGCTTGGCACCAGTAATTGCATTTTGCAGACAAAAAGGAATTCAAATTTACCCATACTTGGATGACTGCCTTATTCAAGCAGAGAGCAAAGACATTCTTCTAAAGCATCTGGCATTTGTAAAAACATTGTTAATTTGCCTAGGGTACACAGTAAATGAAAAGAAGTCAAAACTAGTGCCCTCACAAGAGATAATATTCCTGGGTGCCAACTTAAATACAACGGCCCAGATGGCTTATCTCACGCCAGACAAGCAAGGACAACTGACTCAATATTTCCAATTGATGGCAACAAAAACCCAACTCCCTGCAAGAAAAATTCTGCAGGCCTTGGGGTACATGGCATCTTGCATACTACTAATTCCATATGCCAGACTGCATATGAGGAAACTACAATGGTACCTAAAGAGTGTTTGGTCTCAACACTGTCACAGTTTGGAAACAGTAATACCACTTATTCCTTGCCTTCAACAGCAGTTTCGATTGTGGGCTCAAGCCTGTCACCTCAACAAGGGACAGCCTTTCACTCAACCCTCAGCCAGGCAAACACTGACAACAGATGCTTTGGATTACGCCTGGGGAGCACACATGGCAGGAAAATGTATTCAGGGCAAGTGGCCTGCAGAACAAAGGCATCTTCACATCAATCAAAAAGAGATGCTAGCTGTACAAAATGCCCTTATAGCTTTCAAGGACCTTCTGCATCCAGGACAACTACTACTAAAGACAGACAACACCACAGTTACATGGTACATAAACAAGCAAGGGGGCACCCATTCATATCCCCTCTGCAGACAAGCCATGACCTTGTGGAACACAGCTCTCACCTATCACGTTCATCTGCAAGCACAATTCCTGCCAGGAGAGAAAAACACACTGGCAGACGACTTAAGCAGAAACATCATGGATCTGCACGAGTGGAAATTGCATCCACAAATATTCAGAATGATAACACAAAAATGGTGAAGCTCGGACATAGATCTGTTTGCATCCCCAATGAATTGCCAGCTACAGAAATTCTGCACAAGGACTTACCACCCACAAGCATGGAAAGTGGATGCCCTCTCATTCAGCTGGAAAAACCTACAAGTATATGCTTTCTCACCACTACCTCTCCTTTCAAAGGTACTCCTAAAAGCCAGACAAGAAAAGCCAAAGATGATCCTAATTGCCCCAGACTGGCCATGCCAGCACTGGTACCCAATCTTAAAGAACTTAGCACAAGGTCCACCATGGATTTTGCCTCAAATCCCACATCTTCTGACTCAGCAAAACAATCAGATACTTCACAGCCATCTCAAGACTTTAAACCAGGCTGCATGGCAGATTCCTTAGTCAAGCAAGCAATGCCTCTCTCCAAAGCTGTTATGGATGTCATTCTGGAGGCCAGAAGGCCTAGCACCAGGAAAGCCTATTCAGATAAATGGAAGAGATTCTGTGCCTGGAACCAGGCTCACAGCCTTGATCCTCTTGTCCCAAATATTCCTCAGATACTACAGTACTTAACTGAGATGCTGGACAAAGGCCTCTCCTTTTCATCCATTAAGATCCACGCCTCTGCCATCTATGCTCATTACAACACAGACCCACTATTTTTTTTCTAATCCTTTGCTAAAACAGTACCTCAGAGGGGCTAAAAACATAAGACCGCCCCGTAGAGCACCAACTCCAACTTGGGACCTCAACTTCGTCTTGGAAAAATTAACTTTACCTCCTTTTGAGCCAGCTAACTCAACAGACTTAAAATATGTCTCTTGGAAAACTGCTCTGCTCCTGGCAATAACCTCAGCACGAAGAGTTTCAGAATTACAGGCACTAATGGCAGTGGAACCTTTCATCATTTTCCACCAAGACAGGGTGTCTTTAAGAACAAACCCTACTTTTATGCCAAAGGTGGTATCAAGTGTAGCTCTAAACCAAACTATTCACTTGCCAACTTTTTATCCAAATCCACAGAATAAAGGGGAGAGACTTCTGCATTCCTTGGATATACACAGGCAGTTACGCTTCTACTTGGACAAAAACGAAAGCTTTCAGGAAAACTGAGCAATTGTTTGTAGCATATGCTGCAGGAGCACAGGGAAAAGCCATTTCAAAACAGACCATTTCAAAATGGATAGGGCACTGCATACGTTTCTGCTATACACACCATGGGAAAGCTGTACCTAACAGCATTAGGTCTCATTCCACCAGGGCAACAGCCACTTCAACTGCCTACCTCAGAGGAGTACCTACCAAGGACATTTTGGAAGCAGCAACTTGGAGTTCTGTACATACCTTCACCAAGCATTACCATCTGCCTCTTTATTCTAAATCCAGAGCTGGCTTTGCCACTGCAGTGCTGCAGGGCCTTATAGCCACCCCTAATGCCTTATAGAACCAGCCACCCTACCTCAGCTTTGGGATTCTACCCAAGTGTAATGACTGCAGCAGTGTAACACGATGAGGATAGTACAGTTTTGTACCTACCATAAATGTAGATGTTCGAGTGTATACACTGCTGCAGTCTAGGTTACCCTCCCTCCTTCCCCTCTTCCTTGCTGGTACTTACCTAGGCCTTCTACCCTTTGCTACCTATGGGGAGTATTTGCTGTAACTGAAAGTTTTTGATTGCTTTTCTTATGTATGTTTATTGCCTACCTTTTTGGGGGCACCTGACATCTGGGGCAAGAAAAACTGAAGAAAATGGCATCGGCTGCATCTTATATACCCCTGGCACACTGATGTCAGGGAAGAAGCGACAGCAACCGACGCTGGACCAAGACTTTGGAACTCTGGCCGACTGAGGGACCGCCTGATGGCAGGCTAACCCAAGTGTAATGACTGCAGCAGTGTATACACTTGAACATCTACATTTATGGTAGGTACAAAACTGTACTTTTCCACTCCTGCCTCTTCTTCCGTGGTCTTCCTAAAAATCAGGGAAGAAGGCCCAAGGTAATTTTGATAGCCCTAGACTGGCCCAGGTAGAACTAGTATCCGCTGCTACTAAGTTTAACCTATGAAAATCCATGGCAGTTACCTCAAAAAGTGGAGCTTCTGACTCAGGACAAGGAGAGGTTTGAGCATCCCAACCTACACTCTCAAACTCTGTCTAGATAATTCCCCAACATCCTCCTGTGAGCATACCCTAAGCAGACAAGTTCAAGACATTCTCAAGGAGGCTAGAAGGCCTAGTACTAGGAAATCATAGTCAGCCAAGTGGAAAAGATTTACCATTTGGTGTCAGCAGCAGGCCTCAATCCTAGCTCAGCCAATATCTCTCAGTCATTTTAGATTAAGTGGCCTTTCCTTTTCATCCATCAAAATTCATGCCATTTCAGTCCACATCCCTATTTTTCCTCGTATCTTTTCCCACCCCCTGATGAAACAATTCCTTGGGGGGGGGGGTGATTCACATCAGACCTCCCAGGAGACAACCCACACCTCCATGGAACCTCAGTTTTGTTCTAGAATAAAATGATACTACCCCCCTTTTGACCAGCAGCTTTTGCTGAATTAAAATTCTTAACTTGTAAGACTGCCATTTTGCTGGCTATCACCTCAGCTAGGAAGGTCTCTGAGCTGCAAGCTCTCATGGCAGTGGAACTATTTCTCATATTCCACCCAGACAGAGTATCACTCAGGACTAATCCATCATTTATGCCCACGATGGCCATGGGCGTATCTTTGAATCAAGCTATACACTTGCCCACCTTCTTTCCCAAGCCTCATAATGAGGGGAGAGAATCCTTCACTCCTTGGATATGCACAGACAACTCCGCTACTATCTTGACAGACCTAAATCTTTCAGAAAGTCAGACCAACTCTGTGTCCTTTGCCATTGGCTCTGAAGGGAAGCCAGTTTCCAAACAGACTATCTCCAAGTGGATCTCTGACTGTATTTCCTTTTGTTACAGCCATCATGGTAAAAAGCCACCCAAAGCTCTCAGGACTAATTCTACTAGGGCCACTGCTACCTCTGTTGCCTTCCTGAAAGGAGTACCTACCAAAGACATTTTGGAAGCTGCTACCTGGTCATCTGTGCATACCCTTACCAAACACTACCACTTGCCAGTCTTCAAGTTTAGAACAGGATTTGCCACTGCCATCCTGCAGGGCATCCTCTCTTCCCCATAATTTTCATTCCAACTGCATCTCAGTTTTGGGAATCAACCCACAAGTCAGGACTGCAACAGTGAAACACGAAGAACATCGTAAATTTGTGTACACTTACTATAAATGTAGATGTGTGAGTGTATTCATTGTTGCAGTCTTCTTTCCCTCCCTACTTCCCCCTTTGCCAACAGTAGTAGTCTGCTTCTGTCTTCTTCACTAACCAGAGGATCCCCTGGATGTTTTCACTGCAGGGGCCTTTTTCTACCTTTGACCCTTGCTTATGGTTCATCCTGGGGGCTCCTACCTTCTAGGGGGCAAGAAAAAACTGATGTCATGGTGTCAGCTAGCTCCCTTTATACCCAAGCATACAGAAATCAGGCTAGGATGTCAGCCAGCCTTAAGAGGAGGGAGATTTTTACTCTAGTAGTCAGGCCAGCCAAGCGTGTCCACAATAAGAAATCGTAAAAGTCAAGACTGGAACATCTACATTTATCGTAAGTGTACACAACTGTACTTTCTGTGTTTGGATGACTTGCTTATCTTTGCAGTCTTTTGAAATGTGTCAGGAATCTGTCTCTCACTTAGTTAAGGGATCTTCTGCACAGGCTAGGATTCCAAGAGAACATTCAAAAGTCTTTTTGACTTCATCACATAGGATTGTGTTTCTTGGGATGCTTGCTAGACACCTCAGTTCAAAAAGCTTTTCTCCCACAGGAAAAAACAAATATATATATATATATATATATATATATATATATATATATATGTGTGTATATATATATATATATATATATATATATATATATATATATATGGTAATCCAAATAGCAGCAGGTGCTGGTGTAAGAAGGCCCAGATCCAAATCCTTGAAACAGTATGCACCAATAACTGAAGTTCACGAAATAAAGGTAGTGAAAGAAAAACCTTCCACTAATCCACTCTTCGTTTCCACTAGACAAAAGTAAATCACCACGCTATCAGTAGCAATGTGGAGCAATAATTCTTTTAATAACAGTGAGCGCTTTCGCCATTCGGCTTCTTCAGACTGTATAACAATAAAACAATTCAAACAGCTGCTTTTAAAAACAGTACTCATCCTCCTATTGGTTGAGTAAAAACGTCACATGTACAATAAAGAGCATAACCTACTTCCTCTTATAAAATACACTCTAAACAAAGTCCGTTGCTGTCATGCTATTACATAACCAGTTTCTAAATAAACATAATATGCATTACGTACTACATACTTTTATGTAGTAGTGTGTTGAAGCAGATTTCACATAAAACATCCACAACATATACGGAACATAAATGCAGGTCTAAAAGTCCTAAATGGGACATTTGCTAAAAGAAACCTCTCTGTAGACGACAACATTCTCTGCCGGCAGGTCATCCGGGCAGCATACATACCTAACACATTACGCTTAGCTAAATGCTAAGCGTTTGGTTTAAATGGTTAGCTTGATATGATCCTCCCTGATACATACAGCATACAAACATTACATTACGCTTAGCACAATGCTAAGCGTTCGTTTTAATAGTACACTTACCGCTCAAGAATGTACGAGCAGTATCTTTGCAAAAACATCAAACCAAGTTCCCTTCCTACTCTGCAAGCCTAACGTGGTGCGTCAAACAAATACACCACTCAGCATTCATAGGAACATCGTCAGCTAGCGTTTAAAGGTGACGGTTGACAAAATGTACACTATAAAATTCAATAGCCTAGTCGATGTTTCCACTTTAAACATATAGCACAGTGACGATAAAATTTAAAAATTGAAATGTACAATTAAAAATTCCTAATCCATTCCCTCTAATAAAAACGGCAAAATGACTTAAAATAGAAAAAGGTAAAAGTCAGGACAGAGGGGGTATGGATAAAGTAAACAGTGATCGGACTCCCCTCATCATAGTCCGATTCCAGCTCAGGCATGGCACGAGTATACACGTTCTTATTTGCACTATAAAAGAAACCCCTGGCTCTACAGATACTTTGACGCCAGGAAGTGTGTGCACCTTCAGTAATGAATATGCACCTTACAAACTGAATGTACACATATAATAAGGCGGGCTTTAGGGGACCCGCTATCCTGGGGATGCTAATACCTGAAAATACCGTATATGGGGTAGTTAATAAATGTTACCACTACTAATAACACTCTTTCCTAGATCCTAGAAAGACATCTATAGGGTGGGTATATACAACATAAAAAAGCAAAACTAAAACTAAATAAAGAAGACTATTATAACATATGCATTGAAAAGGAAAATTTTTCTTAAAATATTACCAACTTAATATATGGTATTAAAAACCCAATAACGGGTAGAAAGGAGATATATACATATTGACATTTTTGTTACCACAACATGGGAATAAATAATGCACATATGAAGGGCAAGTAGATTCAGGGCAACTATTTTCACACACAGAGCAGGGTAAACAGACATACAATTGGTGGCCAAAGTAACATAAGCAGAAACATACCAAACGAAATAATACATCAATTATGTTAAAGATTCTCACATACAATGAATATACCTATACTACAAAGAGGATAAAGTGGGGAAAGTTAACAGATTGCCTCTACTGCTTGGGTACATATAATTTCCTATTCCTAAGGAATGGTCTAACTTGTACTTTATCATTCAGGCCCGGATAATGCTCTGCCCTCAGCCTTATAATCCATCTCATTTCATTTTCAAGGGTATAGTTAATTATGTCCCCTCCTCTCCTACTCTTACCTATCTTCTGAATGACAAAGAACTTAAAAGTATGGGCAATCCCACTTTCCTCATGATGTTTGGCCAGGGCATTAGTCAGTAGTCCTGTCCTGATGTGGTATACATGTTCCCTAATGCGTTCTCTGAATGACCTGTTGGTCTTACCTACGTAGAACGCTTCACATGCTACGCAGGTAGCCATATAAACAATGTCTGAACTTTCACAAGAAGTCCTGGTATAAAAATTGTATCTGCGTTTAGTAGTGGGGTGTATAAAACTTATTGTTTCATCAATTTTAAGTCATTTTGCCGTTTTTATTAGAGGGAATGGATTAGGAATTTTTAATTGTACATTTCAATTTTTAAATTTTATCGTCACTGTGCTATATGTTTAAAGTGGAAACATCGACTAGGCTATTGAATTTTATAGTGTACATTTTGTCAACCGTCACCTTTAAACGCTAGCTGACGATGTTCCTATGAATGCTGAGTGGTGTATTTGTTTGACGCCTGCTAGGCTTGCAGAGTAGGAAGGAACTTGGTTTGATGTTTTGCAAAGATACTGCTCGTACATTCTTGAGCGTAAGTGTACTATTAAAACGAACGCTTAGCATTGTGCTAAGCGTAATGTAATGTTTGTATGCTGTATGTATCAGGAGGATCATATCAAGCTAACCATTTAAACCAAGCGCTTAGCATTTAGCTAAGCGTAATGTGTTAGGTATGTATGCTGCCGGATGACCTGCCGCAGAGAATGTTGTCGTACAGAGAGGTTTCTTTTAGCAAATGTCCCATTTAGGACTTTTAGACCTGCATTTATGTTCGTATATGTTGTGGATGTTTTATGTGAAATCTGCTTCAACACACTACTACATAAAAGTATGTACGTAATGCATATTATGTTTATTTAGAAACTGGTTATGTAATAGCATGACAGCAACGGACTTTGTTTAGAGTGTATTTTATAAGAGGAAGTAGGTTATGCTCTTTATTGTACATGTGACGTTTTTACTCAACCAATAGGAGGATGAGTACTGTTTTTAAAAGCAGCTGTTTGAATTGTTTTATTGTTATACAGTCTGAAGAAGCCGAATGGCGAAAGCGCTCACTGTTATTAAAAGAATTATTGCTCCACATTGCTACTGATAGCGTGGTGATTTACTTTTGTCTAGTGGAAACGAAGAGTGGATTAGTGGAAGGTTTTTCTTTCACTACCTTTATTTCGTGAACTTCAGTTATTGGTGCATACTGTTTCAAGGATTTGGATCTGGGCCTTCTTACACCAGCACCTGCTGCTATTTGGATTATCATTAATGACTTTGCTGGTGTATTCCCACTAATTCAGGTGTAATTTTTTGACTTTACTTATTCTTTTCGTTTTATACTCCTGAACTGTGGGTATGGCCGATAACATGGAATCTAATATTGAACTACCATATGTTCCACAAACTGCCCAACCCAGGGATAGGTTGGGACGGTTTTATGCTTGTGTAACTGGTGAAGAGAACTTGCTCCTTTCGTATGAGCCGGATTTGGGCCAAATGGATAATATGAACACTAGTGAGAATCACTTGAACCTAACAGAAGACCTGTATATATTGGAAACTGAGACAATTAAATTGAAGAAGCTACAGGTCCAACGGCATTACTTCGAAGCATGTTTGGACAAACACATCATCCCCCGAGGTTTACGCATTTTAAAAATGCCTACCTCAGGAGACACTATACCGGAACTGTTATTCCAATGGCAACAGCTCAATATTGAGCTTAGCAACAATTATATGAAACTATTAATTAGGTTTCACCTGCCAGAGGAAGAAAGTCTCAGATTGAAAGTGAATGCTTTGTATGATACTTTGACTAAGAAATATGTGAATGTTAATCTAGAAAGTAAGATAGAGAAAGTCATAGATAACGTTATGGTGTTTGAACGGAGGCTGATTGAACAAAAGAAAAATAAAATCATTAGAGACCTTAGGGATTTTAAGAACTCTAATGTATTCACCTGGCCCAGGGAACGATCATCTGGGAGTAGTTATAATGCTAGTAACAATATATATCCCCCAGGTAATGTTAATGTACAAAAGTCTTATGTACATACAGGGAACGGGAATACCCCCAATACTGCAAAGGACTCAGACAGACAGCAGAGTCATAGGACAGTAGGTGATACCACTGGTATAGATACAAATACAAGAAGGAACGTTTCATATACGGAAATTGTATTTCAAGAAGATGAAGGAAGAGATAATTCTAGTAACTCTAATTTAGGTGCAGATAAGAACAACATCTTGGTTGTAGCAGACATACATGCTGCTCCATCACAACATGGCATTATTGCCATGAGCAATGGAGTGAGACAGGATGAAGTGGTCGTTAGAAAGAAGGTTACACAGAGTAACATTAATACCCCTTTCCCCATTGCACAGAAACAGCAACTAGGGAGAACAAGATCGAAGAGCAGAGGCAGACAAAAGAGAAAAGGATCTGGAGGGGAACAACAAGGACCTACCCTGAAAAGAATGTGGGAGAAAACGATTCGCTAGTCGTAAATCTGTCTAATAAATTCCTAAACAAATATGAGGAAGAGGTCTTGAATAAAGGGCTAAGCTTTATTCCCACTAGAAGGGGTAATATTGCGGACTCTATTATTGATATTAAAATGTTTGTAAGAAATGTCCAACTAAAACTTGATTTTGGGTATGTCACCGAGAGACAGGACACTAGTAGATTTAAATGCAATAGTGTATACATACCTCAGCTACATCCTCTGCTGGATGTATACTCAAAGATAACAGAGAATGATATTTATGAACACTTTGAGAAAACACGCAACGTCCCATACAAACAAAATTTAAGCTTCAAACATAGACAAGCACTTTTGGACCTTAAAAATGATGATACACTTATTATCAGACCGGCTGACAAAGGAGGACCTATTGTCCTTATGGATGCACTGGACTACAACAATAGGATGGGTACCCTTTTGGGAGATATAACTTTTTATCAGAAGATAGATCTGGATAAAGTTACAGAAAAGGTAATACATGTTCATTATATGCTAGATGAGTTATTAGCGTCCAACAGCATTATGAAAGAGTTATATGAATACTTTAGAGTGAAGAACCCCCTTATCCCTATTATACAGGGGCTTCCCAAGGTCCATAAATCGGTCAGTGATCCACCGATGAGACCGATTGTAGCCGGTCAGGGTTGGGCGACAGAACCATTTTCTATTTTCATTGAGTATCACCTTAGACCATTGGTTAACAACAATAGTTTTATTCTTAGAGACAGTAAACAATTTTTACTGGACCTATATGATTATATGAAACATTTACAGGATGATGCCCACTATATTCTAGTTACTCTTGATGTTGTGAGCCTTTTTACTGTTATTCCCAATGAATTAGGGGTTCAATACATACAAGAATATCTTAAGAATCATTCTGACTTCACTTCGGTGAAAATAGAGTTTATTGCCCTGCTCTTAGAAACAGTTTTATCCAACAATGTGTTTATGTTTGGTGATGAGTTTTTCCTACAGAAGGATGGCGTAGCTATGGGCACGTCCTGTGCAAATAGCTACGCCAACCTAGTTATGGCATGCTGGGAAGAGAATTTCCTGTTTAATACACAACAGTTCCAGGAGTATGTTGGTTTCTATCGAAGATTTGTCGATGACCTTTTTTTCATCTGGAAAAGTGACAGCGAGCAACTGCTGGGTTTTGTTGAATGTATGAACAACTCAACTGACTTTCTTAAATTCACTTTGAACTACTCAGAAGACCACATCTCGTTTTTGGATGTGAGTATCAATAGGTTGAGTAGTGGGTTACTTAATACGAATATACACAGGAAGTTATGTCATAGGAACACCATCCTACACAGAGAAAGCATGCATCCTAAGTATGTGTTCGATAATGTTATGAAGGGCCAGATAATGAGGGCCTCTAGGTTGAACCCTACTAATGGAGGCTATGAGAATGAACTTAAGGAGTTAAAAGCAAGATTTGTGCAGAGGGGTTATGATGGGAACATTTTTGAAACTACTGCAATGAATGTAGGTACCCTAAGAAATACTAGGGCTAAACCTTACTTTTCGGACCCTTCGCCAAACATGGTGGTGGATACCACCCCAGTGTCAAACAAGTATAGAACCTCCATGTTTTTTACTAAAGACTCGATAGACCTGAAACACATTATGGAGAAACATTGGGATCTATTGATGTTAGACCCCGACCTGAAAGATATTGTGGGACCACACCCAAGTATTACATACAAGAATCAACCGAATTTGAAGAGGATACTGTGTAAACCTAGGAATATTTTAGACACTGGGAGACAGAATACAAAGTTTATTAATACAAGACCTTGTGGTAAATGTAACCAGTGCATGTTCATTGATGAAACAATAAGTTTTATACACCCCACTACTAAACGCAGATACAATTTTTATACCAGGACTTCTTGTGAAAGTTCAGACATTGTTTATATGGCTACCTGCGTAGCATGTGAAGCGTTCTACGTAGGTAAGACCAACAGGTCATTCAGAGAACGCATTAGGGAACATGTATACCACATCAGGACAGGACTACTGACTAATGCCCTGGCCAAACATCATGAGGAAAGTGGGATTGCCCATACTTTTAAGTTCTTTGTCATTCAGAAGATAGGTAAGAGTAGGAGAGGAGGGGACATAATTAACTATACCCTTGAAAATGAAATGAGATGGATTATAAGGCTGAGGGCAGAGCATTATCCGGGCCTGAATGATAAAGTACAAGTTAGACCATTCCTTAGGAATAGGAAATTATATGTACCCAAGCAGTAGAGGCAATCTGTTAACTTTCCCCACTTTATCCTCTTTGTAGTATAGGTATATTCATTGTATGTGAGAATCTTTAACATAATTGATGTATTATTTCGTTTGGTATGTTTCTGCTTATGTTACTTTGGCCACCAATTGTATGTCTGTTTACCCTGCTCTGTGTGTGAAAATAGTTGCCCTGAATCTACTTGCCCTTCATATGTGCATTATTTATTCCCATGTTGTGGTAACAAAAATGTCAATATGTATATATCTCCTTTCTACCCGTTATTGGGTTTTAATACCATATATTAAGTTGGTAATATTTTAAGAAAAATTTTCCTTTTCAATGCATATGTTATAATAGTCTTCTTTATTTAGTTTTAGTTTTGCTTTTTTATGTTGTATATACCCACCCTATAGATGTCTTTCTAGGATCTAGGAAAGAGTGTTATTAGTAGTGGTAACATTTATTAACTACCCCATATACGGTATTTTCAGGTATTAGCATCCCCAGGATAGCGGGTCCCCTAAAGCCCGCCTTATTATATGTGTACATTCAGTTTGTAAGGTGCATATTCATTACTGAAGGTGCACACACTTCCTGGCGTCAAAGTATCTGTAGAGCCAGGGGTTTCTTTTATAGTGCAAATAAGAACGTGTATACTCGTGCCATGCCTGAGCTGGAATCGGACTATGATGAGGGGAGTCCGATCACTGTTTACTTTATCCATACCCCCTCTGTCCTGACTTTTACCTTTTTCTATTTTAAGTCATTTTGCCGTTTTTATTAGAGGGAATGGATTAGGAATTTTTAATTGTACATTTCAATTTTTAAATTTTATCGTCACTGTGCTATATGTTTAAAGTGGAAACATCGACTAGGCTATTGAATTTTATAGTGTACATTTTGTCAACCGTCACCTTTAAACGCTAGCTGACGATGTTCCTATGAATGCTGAGTGGTGTATTTGTTTGACGCACCACGTTAGGCTTGCAGAGTAGGAAGGGAACTTGGTTTGATGTTTTTGCAAAGATACTGCTCGTACATTCTTGAGCGGTAAGTGTACTATTAAAACGAACGCTTAGCATTGTGCTAAGCGTAATGTAATGTTTGTATGCTGTATGTATCAGGGAGGATCATATCAAGCTAACCATTTAAACCAAACGCTTAGCATTTAGCTAAGCGTAATGTGTTAGGTATGTATGCTGCCCGGATGACCTGCCGGCAGAGAATGTTGTCGTCTACAGAGAGGTTTCTTTTTAGCAAATGTCCCATTTAGGACTTTTAGACCTGCATTTATGTTCCGTATATGTTGTGGATGTTTTATGTGAAATCTGCTTCAACACACTACTACATAAAAGTATGTAGTACGTAATGCATATTATGTTTATTTAGAAACTGGTTATGTAATAGCATGACAGCAACGGACTTTGTTTAGAGTGTATTTTATAAGAGGAAGTAGGTTATGCTCTTTATTGTACATGTGACGTTTTTACTCAACCAATAGGAGGATGAGTACTGTTTTTAAAAGCAGCTGTTTGAATTGTTTTATTGTTATACAGTCTGAAGAAGCCGAATGGCGAAAGCGCTCACTGTTATTAAAAGAATTATTGCTCCACATTGCTACTGATAGCGTGGTGATTTACTTTGGTCTAGTGGAAACGAAGAGTGGATTAGTGGAAGGTTTCCTTTCACTATCTTTATTTCGTGTGGTTTATTTGTTGGTGTAAACTGTATCAAGGACTTGGATCTGGGCCTTCCTACACCAGCACCTGCTGCTGTTTGGATTATCATTAATGACTTTGCTGGTGTATTCCCACTAATTCAGGTGTACTTTTTTGACTTTACATATATATATATATATATATATATATATATATATATATATATATATATATATATATATTCCAGGGGATTTCCATTTACGCTTCTGTCATGTCAAGGGAATACCAAAGGTTTTTTGTGTCTTGTGGCTTCTATGATTCTCATTATACCCCTTGCAAGACTCCACGAAAACGATACAATTGTGTCTAAAATCTGTTTGGTCCCAGCATCAACACCCATTGTCGTTTCAAATCACAGCCCTGGAATTTGATAAAAAGGAAATCACTTGATGGAGAAATCAGATTTCTCTGGATCCAGATCTCTTATTCTCCCAGCCTGCTCCAAAGCACAGCACGTTTTGAACTTTGCTTGGGAAACAGTGTCAGTGGGAATAAATATGCAAGGTTTCTGGGACAAGAATGACAGACCAAAACACAAGTGTAAAAGAGATCCTAGCCCTTATACAGGCTGTTAACTCTGAGTGCTCTGTAGTCCCCGGGAGCTCTTCATGTAGTTAGACAGTACAACAGTGTTGTGGTACATAAACAAGCATGAGGGAAGCAGATTTTACCCCTATGCAGACTAACCATGTGTATGTGAGATATAGCTTCACAGCACAAGTCTCACTCTGCAGGTATTTTACATTCCATCAGAAAAAAAAATGAGTAGCGCACAAGCTGAGCAGGACCACAGCAGAACCTCAGAAATGGAATCTGTGTCAGGGGTCTTCCAAGAATTGATCCATCTGTAGGGAGTTCCTCAGGTAGACCTTTTTGCCTGCTCTTTAAGCAATTGACTGGTAAGATTCTGCCCTGGGACTCCATGAAATAAGTCATGGAAGAAAGTTGCTTTTTCCTTTCCTTGGAAGAAATGCTGCTGTATGCTTTCCACTGATATCCAGGGTACTTCTGAAGATTAAGAAGGATTCTTAAAGGTTATTGTGGTGAGTCCGTTCTGTCTCAGGCAACAGTGATTCTTCCTTCTTTTGGAACTGGCCAGGGGCAATTACCACAAGTTTCCTCACAGACTGGATTTACTACCAGAATAACAGTGGTGTTTGATCCATTCCAACCCCAATCAACTACAACTTACTTCTTGGATGATAGGATATTAATACATTTTAGGGACCTGTTTTCTGTGGAGTTGCAGTAGGTAATAATGGAGGCAAGAAAGCCTGCTCCTAAAAAATCATATAAAAGCACATAGAAAAGGTTTTCTTATTGATGTTAACAAAACAACCAGCACCTATTAAGGGCTAGTGTTTTTGTGGTTTTACAGTATTTGTGAGTTACTATCCTATGGGCTCGTCTTACTACTCAGTCAAGGCTCATTTGTTGGCCATTTATGCATGTCTGTCCATGGATCCCCCTCTTTCAATGCAATATCATGAAAATGTTTTCAAAGGGGTGCTACATAAGAAGCCTCCAAGAAAACCAGTAGCTCCTCCTTGGGAGCTTAATTTTGTGTTGAACCAGCTCGCCTAGCTGACTTGAGATTCTTAACATGGAAAAAAGTTTTGCTGGTTGCTCTGACCTCTGGAAGAAGAGTATCTAAATTGCAAGCTCTTATAGTGAATCAGTGTTATCTCATCTTTTGCATTGACAGGCATTCTTTGAGAACTAATCCTTCTTTTTTGCCTAAAGGGGTATCCATATTTACTTTAAGCCAAACTATCCAGCTCCCTGTTTTCTTTCTAAAATCTAAAAATTAGGGAAAAAGGATAATTCATACCTTGGATAAGCACAGGCAATTCTGGTACTATCTTGATAGAACAAACTCGTTTAGAGCTTCCAATTAGTTGTACGTTTCTTGTGAAGGTAAGAAGAAGGGGCAACCTGTGTCAAAGCAGACCATTTCCATTGGTTTTCTGAGGCTATTACCTTTTGTTATTCCAACCATAACATAGAGGATTATGATTGCTTCTCTGATCATAATCCATTTATTATGTGTTTGAGACATGGATGCCAAGAAATTCACTCCAGAGTGAAGCTTGAGAGGTGAATTTTGGCATCCACTTCGAAAACATATAATTTAGGGTTATGATTGGAGATCCTTTATTAGTACTTTGTAGTGCATGGAGCTTACTCTGCTCCATGTACTACTAGTTACAGAAAAAAAAAGGAAAAAAAAAACGCCAAGTGTTTTCTCAGCTTTCAGAGCTGTAATGAATGCTGTCAGAAAAGCAGTGTAACGCACAGTCCCTTTAAGTTTTCACTTACTTTGCCATGCCACTAAACTGTCCAGATTTTCGCAGAATGTCCACATTTTTGCCTCGTTTGTTTGGTCTGTTCCTTATAAATTCCTTGGTTTTCAGACAAATCATGGAGGATTGAAGACACCTAAATAATGACACACATTTAGGTCTCAGACTGTGTGCCCTTCAGAAAATGCAGGTGAACACACGTCCTGTTTATTTTCTTAGTTTGTAAGAGTAATGGGCACATTACTGGCACAGACAGCAGGCAGAACCAAATCTTTTGTTCTGCCACTGTAGTTTACTGATCAGTACTGGCAGATTTAACTGGCCAACCTTAACAACTTTAACAGGAGGTGCTTAACATTTGTTAAAATCCAGTCTTGTGCCACTGTAGCACTTAACTGATTTGACTTTCTCCAAATATTGGAGTGCAGTCACTGTGCTCCATGCACTACAAAACTATTCCAGAGAAGGCCATGGCCCACTCTACAAGGGCCTTGGTTTCATTTATGGCTTTTTGGAAGGGCTTGTACTCGAAGTTTTCTAGAAGCAGCAGCTTGGTCATGTATGCATACTTTTGCAAAGAACTATAAGCTAAGTTCATTTTCTAAGTCTAGGACAGTCTCTGTTAGAGCCATTCTCCTTGGGTTCCTGGACCCTTCCCCTTCTACCTCCCAGTTGTTCTAAGGTATGGTAATCTGCTCATATAGCTTAGGCTACTGCAGCAGTGGTCAGTTTGATGAACATAGCACAGCTGTGCAAATAAACTTCCCGTAATAGTAGATGTTCGAATGATCAGTGCTGCAATAACTGTTTCTCCATCAACCCACCTTGATTTTTGTGTGTGTGTTTTATGTCAGTGTGTGGATATGTATTTTTTTTCTTTTCTTAGCAATGTCCTGCCAGGGCTACACCTCTCTGTCTCAGTTCACATTAAAGCCCTGAAGGGCTTGGCCCTCAAACCTGCCTTTTTAGTAAATTCAGCTTGAGCTGACTTAAGGTTTGGGTGTGTGAAGGGTGCCCTGAAGCTTTGAAAGCTGGCCAGCTGTTATATCCTCTGCAGGATATAATCCATATAATTTAGGCTACTGCAACAGTGATCATTCGAACATTTGCTGTTATGTTAAGTTTACTTTCGCAATTCTACTTTGTCTGCTGTCCTGGAAATTGTTGTCCTTGAGAAATGCTACTAGCTGTCCCCTCAAGTTCTGTCCATGACATTCCGTACCAGGCTTGTTCAGCTTAAAAGGTCTAGAGTTCCACAAATTATTCTGCCCTCCCCCCTCCCAAACACCTTTTATATAAGTATACCACAACTGCTTTGCCATTATCCCCTGGCAGTTCTTCACTAGCCAGTGATCTGTTTAATATCTCCATCAAGGAGAGCTGCCAACGCAGTGATCCGATGGCCAGAATTCTGCAGATTGTAGGAGGTAGCCCATCTGATCCCGGTACTTTATCATTTTTTAAAGCATTATTTCCATCTGAACCTACTTCTCTATTCTGGTGTCCACTCTTCTACCCACTGCTGACTTCATCTTTCCCAACATGGCATCCTCCTACTGTTTTACTTTGTGAAGACTATAAAAAATACTGATTCAGTACCTCCAATCCTTGCTTATCTTAGCAGTTTCTGTTCCTCCATTCCTTCTTTCTGCTGTAATCCTAAAATGTCCTTGCTTCCCTTCCCTTCTCTTCTGTTAATTCCCTTTCAGTTTGTCTTTGCTGCACATCCCAACTACGTTGCCATTTTTGTCTCCTGTACTTTGTCTCTTCTTCCTTTCCACCCACAACATTTTACCTCTTCTTCCTTTCCACCCACATTTTACCTAATGTAGACCCTGTATTTTACTGTAATTGTTAGCTTCACATTCCTATGTAACCACATTAGCCTTCTACTATTTTTTTTTTATTTCTGCCTCTCACACTTTACCAAAGCTCTTAGCACTCTTATCTCTGACCATTCCCATAGCTCATCACGCTCTCTCATTTTGTTCCCAGTCTCCTAACGTATACTTGACCATTTGTCTTCACTAATAATGAAATAGGAAAGTGTTTTCAAACTGAATTTTCTGATGTACATACATTGTAGTATGTTGATATAATTTCTCATGTATCAGATTAGCTTCTTTTGTTAGTTGAACATAAAACTAACTCTTCTAATGGAGCCCTGCAGGCAGTGGTATCTGAAATACTGAGTTAATGAGCACTGCAAAAGTGTCTACAAAATACTAAGTTGTTTGATAGATTTTGTAGGGTTGTATTGGATCATACTTCATTCTCTTACAAAAGCCTCCTTCATAAAAGTCTGTTAGCTGTTAGAGAATTAATGGTATTGAGAACTGTTAATATGGGGTCTAAACCTAAATCATGAATTATTTAAAACTCTTTCTCGTTACTTGGACTGCATCGATTTTGAAATACCAAACAGTAGGAAGAAACTGCTGTTTGAAGTTTCTGACCCTTCTGTTAGAGTCAGAGTAGCAAGGCATTTACCAATATTTATCCATGTATCATTATGGCTGTTGCAGTTTTGGAGTATTTAATGATTATTCATAGGTTTGTGCAAGTAATCCGCTAACCTGAAGTATTGCCAGAGACTGGAAAGGAAGTTTCTGATTCTAAACTCTGTTAATTTCTGAATAGTAAACAAGACAAATGCTTGATGCACAGAACACGGTGATACCAGTCAGCGTGATCTTTTATTAATCAAAAAATTGTGTTAACTGGTATCACCGTGTTCTGTGCATCAGGCGTTTGTTATGTTTATCATTTTGTCATGTTGCTTGCTACTGGCTTTTGTGGTTTCGTTTCTGAATAATAATTTAAATAATAACGATAACACATGAACAGTGTTTGTTGCACTGCACGTTTCTTTGTAAAATCATTTATATCACCGGTAATGTAAAGACCCCTAAGGTCCACAGCCAGATTGAAGAAATCACATCTCACTCCAGCATAGCACAAAATATCTTTCTGGGATCAGTGCCGAAAATGTCACACCAAATGCAGTTCTCATCCAGCAGAGCAATGCCGATATTGTATTTTTATTTCAATGGGTAGTGCTGCAAATCACCTTTTCAGCAAGTTTCTTTTTTTAATAATTTGTTGGGCTGTCAGCCATCTTCTTGATGATGCAGTGTGCTGACATTTATATGAGGAAATGTCAGCACTTTTTGCAGATTCTAAGGAACCAAGAGTTGGGTCCCTAGGACCAAGAGTTTCATCTGGTACTTAAACAGGTTCAGCTTCCTTATGTCATTAGTTACCTTTTATATCACATCTGTGGACAGAGTAGCATTGTGCAATATACAAGAGGTAGCAGGACACACTGCAGCTACTGGAGTGTGTGGGAGCATGCAGCATAGTTTAAAAACTATGGAAGTACATTGGAATGGTAACCCATTCACAGGCACTGCCTGTTTACTTCTGTCACATTTAAGTTTCATGGTCATGGATTAACATCATACAATATTGAGTCCTTAACACATCAAGGTCACATGCATGGTTGTAGTGACCTTGGTACAGCCCACCCACAAATGTCATTGCTGTTCTGTAACTGAAGGGATACATATTACGTTGTCGAACCGTAACAAGTTCGAATTCCATATTGTCGAACCCATATGTTTGAACTTGGAAAAGTTGAACGTTTCAATGGGGATTCCCATTCAGTGCGGAAAGGGAAGATATCCCTTTACTGCACTGTAGTGTGATCTCGAAGTTGGTATATTTAAAGAATGGGGGGTGCATGGGAGCTTGCACCCCTGCTTACAACCATCAGGTAGGTTTTTTTCTATTTTTTATTTATTGACGTTTTCGAACTTTTGAAAGTTCAAACGTATGGGTTCAACCATATGGAGTTCAGACTTTTGAAAGTTTGACAAAGTAATATGAACCCAACTGAAGTACCATGGTGTGTGAAACTATGTAATAATATATTGCAAATTAGTGTATGTATATGTAATCTAATGTAAACAGCACTATAACGTGGTTTCAAATGACAGATTTTGCTCTGTGTACAGTTGTCCTAGAGTCACAGCAGTGTGTTTAGTCATTCTGTGTAGCTCATTTGCATATGTACCATGCAGCAGCTTTGTGTCACTTCTGCAGCACAAGTGCACAGTTTTCATCCACACTTGCATGTAGAACTTTTCCCACATTTTGTAGTATACTGGCCTTGTGCAGTTATGAAGATAACTTTAATTCCAGTTGTGGAAGTCTGTTGATTTGTGAAACAATGTCATTTTTGATGCTGGGTGTTCAAATATTTCCTCATCCTTAAACATGCTAGGATATTAAATAAGTGGTGTAGATCAATGTGTGTGTATGTACCTTTAAGAAGCTATCCAAGGGCTTTCACTAGTGTATAAATACTGAGCGCGTGCAAGTCTGACTGCCATTTTGTAGTAAGTTGTTGAGATATAATGTATGTAAGGTCTGTCTGTTAACCAGCTTGTTTATATTTTATGATGCTGTTATCCATCTTGATGTATTTCTATGTATTAAAGCATCCAAACAAAATACCCCGCCTGCTTGTCATCT